>NC_077234.1:250752157-250969657 GCF_027887165.1 Monodelphis domestica
TTTTCCTGAAATTATCCTGCTCATCATTTCTTATAGCACAATACATTCCATAATAATCACATACTATAACTTACTTAGCCATTACCCATGGGCATCCCCTTAGTTCCCAATTCTTTGCCACCACAAAAAGAGCTGCTTTAAATATTTTTGTGCATATAAATCCTTCTCCTTTTTATCTTTTTTTTTCTCTTTGGGATACAAATCTAGTAATGATATTGCTAGATCAAAGAATATGTACTGTTTTATAGGAACTTTGGGCAGAAATCCAAATTGCCCTCCAGAATGGTTGAATCACTTCACAATTTCCCAAAAAGTATATTAGTGACACATCTCTTCTAACTTTTCTTATTTTCCTTTTGTCATAATAGCCTATTTGATACGTATGGGGTGGTACCTAAGAGTTGTTTTATTTGCATTTCACCAATGAACTGTAAGATCATTTTTTCACATGATTATAGTCTTAATCATTTATCAGTTGAGGAATGACTTTTATTCTTATACATTTGACTCATTTCTCTATGTACCTGAGAAACGAGGCTTTTTTTAGAGTTGTAAAATAATGTTTTTGTCTTTCTGACCAGTGTATTCATCCTACTACGGCCAAATCATATGTCTTGTAGACTTTGGATATAGCAGTATTGATTTTCTTGTCTTCTTTTGAGATTGTGTTTTGGTCTTCCTTGTCATCAAAATAACTTTCTATATATCGAATTTCTTTTTTGTTTGTTTGTTTGCTCATTTCCCCAAATATTTTCTTCTCTTTTAACTTAAAAAACTGTTACAGGTGGGCTCTGTCCCTGTGGTGAAAGGAGTTCTGTTCTAAGCTTCAGATTCTTCATGCAGCTACCTTCAGAGATAGATCCGGGAATCTATACATTTTCAGTTCTTTCGAGATAGCATGGTCTAAGGAGGGATGTATTTAATATTCTCCTGGCTTGTGCTCTAGTCTGTGAGCAACCACAAGCATTCTTTTCTTCCTTAGAACTAAAACCTAGGTCCCCTGCTCCCCTGTGCCCTCAAGTACTGTTATATGCTATTGTTCCTCCTCACTCTAGGTCTGTGACCCAGGACCATGACCTGGATCTGCATATGGGTAATGCAACAGTCTCATACCCGGAGCCAGCAAAGAGACCTCAATAAACTCCTTCTTGTTGTCCAATGCCCCCGTTATCACCTTTGCTGCAGATTCAGTCACCTCTAAAACCTGGGCTGTCTTTATGAGGTATAGGCTGACTTGGCTTCCCTTGGTTTGTTTCACCACTTTCTACCCTGATGTGACAGATCTTTCAGGCTGGCCTTCTAAGTTGTTTTAAGCTGAAAAATTAATTTAAATCCATTCTTTTGTGGGTTGTGCTGCTTCAGAATTTGTTTTGAGGCATTATATCAATGTTGTTTAGAAAGTGATACCTTTTCCATCTTGGCTTGAAAGGAGTTACAAGACACCTATCCTTTCCTTTTAATATAGCCTTTATTTTTATTTATTCTTTAAGATAAATTCCATAATGGTTTTTCTCTCTATTTTTAACTGATTCTTCACATTTTATTTAGCATAAGATAAAAAAAAAATGAATGATTTAACACAATTTTTCTATCCTTTGCATCTAAAATAGTGTCCTAGCTGGATACTCATATATCACTTCCTTCCAAGTCTTCTATAGTCCAGTCAGACTGGACTACTTGATGCTTCATCTCCTATCACAATACTTTTGCACTAGCTGTCTACCATGCCTGGAATTCTCTCCTTCCTCACTTCTCTTAGTTTCTGGCTTCCTTCAAGACTCAGTTCAAATGCTACTTTCCACAAGACTTTCCTGGTCACTCCTGGTCATGTTTTCCCCTCTGAGGTTAATTTCCATCTACTCTATATGTATCACACACACACACACACACACACACACACAAACATATACATGTACATATATTATATATATATATATATATATATATATATATATATATATATATATATATCCATTTCTGTACATGTTGCTCTCTCATTAGAATGTAAGCCTTGAGAGCTAAAGCGTTTTTTTGGTATCGTACAGTGCCTAGAACATAGTAAATACTGAATACTCATTTGATTGATAGGAAATAATTGAGGAAAGACACTACCATAAACGGGGAGCAGAAAAGAGTTCTTATGGAAGATGGCATTTAGTTGGGACTTGAAGACATGGAAGTCTTGAGGCAGAAATGAAGAGGGAGATGTAATATAGGACCAGAATGAGATCACCAACACTCCCACTGAGGAACTAGTGAGAGAAGAGTGTGAAAGAACTAAAGAAATGGAGAGAGGGGAGAGTTGATCCTCCTCGTTCTTCCCCTTGGGGAAGGTAGCATAAATTGTCTTCCAGAGAGACAGAATAGGTCTCCTCAGAGACTGGGTTGAATATGGAGGTTAAGGACTGGAGGAGAAAGTCTTAAGAGAACTGACCCACTGCATCCTTTCTTGATCTTGGTAACTCTCCTGCCTCTGGATTTTCCCAATTGCCACCTTTCTCCCTTGAGACCTAAGATACTCCCCAGCCCTTTTCTGGGGCTAATTCTCCTTGGAGAGAAAGGTAAGATTCTCCCCAAATCTTCAGTCCCCTTCACTGATGTTAGAAAACAGGCAGACCAGATCTAAAAAGGATAATATTTTTTTTCTTGGGGACACACAAGGCAGAGAGAATAGAGTTGTTGGGTGAGGAAAGTGGGAGATGGGAATCCCTATGACTGACAACTGACCCCCCTCCACAAGTCCTGAGGAGTTTGGGCTATTACCTGACCCTCCCTTAGGTCAGTTGTTGGGTATGTCCTGCCTCCTAAGTTGATCTAGTTATGAGATGAAGTCCAAGGACAATTTTGGAGATGAGAGAAATCTTTAGTAGATGGCTTCCTACAGTCTACTTTTTGTCTTCAGCTGGAAACAGAGAGATTTAGGGGTCCACTGGAAGGTAGTCAATGTCCAGAGGGATCCTCTGTCTCAGAGGTCCTCTCTCAGATCATCCTCTCCAGGAGAGCTGACAAGAAGGGATCTGGCAGTTTCAACTTTGCCCCAGGTCCTCTCTTCCTCCTGGAATCTTCAGTCTTCCTTGCCCTTCCCTCACTTGGGCTGTTCCTTTGCATTGCTGGATATGATTTTCTCGATTACAGAGAGTATTCTAGGCACAGGCCATGAAAATGCCTAGAACTGTGATGGTAAACCTATGGCACAGGTGCTTAAGACGGCATGTAGAGTGATCTCTGTGGACATGTGGCTACTCCCCCACCCCTCCCCAAGAGTCCATTACTAGAAAGGCAGAGGGGCTTGGACAGAGCTGCTTTCGTGCCCCTCTCCACTGTGCTTCATATTTTTTCACACCATCCGCCCCTCTGCTAGCAGCGTGGGGAGCACACACACGTAAGGTGGGCGGCTCCTAGGCAGCAGAGCTGCAAGGGAGGAAAGTTTTTGACCACTTCCCTTCCCCTCCCTATACTCCCATTCCTCACTTCACCTGCCCTTCCCCCCTGCAGCATAATGGAAGCATTTTCTCCCTCCCCTGTGTGGGGTAGAGGTGGAAAGGGTGGGCCCTGTACTAAGTGGGAGGAGGGGCCCAGCATGCTGCTTGGGGGGTGGGGGTGGGGGAGGCAAGCACAGCACTTGGTGGGGTGGGGGTGGGGGGTAGGGGCAGGGCCTGGCATTCCATCTCTAAAAAGTTCGCTGTCACTGGCCTAGAATATACTATAAATTGGAGTATCCTGAACAAAGAGATTTTGGAGAAGTAGAAACTATCTCACTGGCAAACCATAATAGGGATCTCAAATTAAATATTAGGTATTATATCTGCCTTCTTGGACTATCAACTTACTCCAACTCATCCTACACATTGCTGTCCAACTAATGGTCCCGAAGCACGGATCCAATCCAAGGACTTTCCTATTCAACCACTGCTTGCTGGATAAAATATGAACTATTCAGCGTAGCTTTGAAGGCTTTAACATAACCTAGCCCCGATCTGTCTCACCAGCCTTACTGGACCTTACTTACTCCCTCCCGTCGCTCACACTCTGCAATCCTGCCAAACTAGTCTTCTATCTGCGACTCACACATTGCTCATTTCTACTCGGGGTGTTTACACTGACACACTTCATCCCTGAAATGCGCTTCCCCTCTCTTTCTTTAAAAAGCAGCTCCAGCACATTTTATACATACCTTTCCCAATCCCTCCATCTTTGAGGATACTCCTTACAAATTATGCTGCATTCAGTCTTAAACGTCCTTTAGAAGGGATTTTAAGTTTAAAAGTTTTGCCACTGCTAATCTGGCTGGCTGTCAAGTTGTCTTTGGGTAGCAAAAATGGGTTATTTGGGTCTGCCCAGGCTAAGCAATTATATTGCTATAACTAGTACACTTATTGGGACCCTTTTTGGATTATTTCCCATCTCCTTTCTTTCCTCCAGTTATGTGACTGCTGTGAGGCCTTTACAAATGCTTTTTGTTCTATATAACAGTGAAAGTTTCTTACTAGTATAATAAACATGTTTACATATACACACCTCTTTGTATATATTTGTATTTATCAGGTTCATGTTTATGCTGTACTTATTTTAATATGTACTTGCTGTCTTTCTCATTAAAATATAAAGGTGTAAGTAGGAGAATGCTTCATTCTCTACACTTGTATTTCAAGTGTCCGTGAACCATGCCTAGTTAATAAATAATTTTTTATTAAGTTTGAGAAGCAGCATGGTAGTGTGGAAAGAGATTTGATCATAGAGCCAGCAAGACCTGGATTCAAAACCCAGCCCCACATATAAATGGTACTGTGATTTCGGCCAAATCCCTTAACCACTTAGTACTCTACATAATTCTCTAAGACTATAAATTGCAGTATATGTTGACTTGCACTAGTGGAGGGATTTTCCCATACAATGAAATCAAAGGTCCAATTCCAATTCTTGGCACAAATAAACATTTACCTGGCAGAGATGACAATGATGTACCAAAGATAACCAGAACTTCTGGATCTTGTGACATATAGGAATTGTACAAAAGTATTTCTATAATTTGTCACGTCAGTATGACAAATGCTAATGGCATCCTGAATTATAAGTTCATACTCAGCTATAAAACAGGTTATCATCAGTTCACTGAAGGAAAAGAAAGACATGTCTATAACTCCCTTCACTCCCCACTAATAGTCCTTACATTTATTTCACAATTTCAAAACAAAACAAAAACAACTTTTGCTTTGGTATTGGTCTATTCTCATTATCAGAGGGATGGTTTATTCATTTTAATGCCAATAATGAATTAAACACAAATTATAAGAGCAGAAGAAAAAACTCTAGTTTGTGTTTAATTTGCAAGAACAGTATTCTTTAATGATTACATATATCTCCATCAAGTGAAAGAAAAAGATACAAATTCTTCCTAGACATGTAAGATATATAACATTCTGCCTACAAAGTATATATATCAAGATTTCATTACAGCTGAAATAGATGAAGAGAGTATGCAACAAAAGGCTCTTATGATCAATAATCATTGAGTCAAAGGATTTATCTAGGAGAAGTACATAAAGCAGCATTAAAAAGCATAATATATAGCCTCATTATTGCTTAGCCAGAACACTTCTGTCATCTCTCAGGGAAAGGGGGGAGGGGAAGAAACAACTTCCTTTAAATAAAACCAGAAAGAAAAATATTGAAAAAGCATCATATGAAATCATGAAAGAAAAAAAGACAGTGTTAAGAGTTTGATATAACTTAAAGTGGTTATTCAAGAAAACATACTGTCAAATTACTATCCTGAGTTATTTTAAATAAGTAAATGTGTTAAGGTAGATGATTTTAAACTTAAAATCTATTATATGCACAGATTTTAAATTTATTAATACAGAAAAACAAAACAGTATCACACAAATGATTCTCAGAGCTTTTCATCAGAAGTTGGAATAAACAGCATTAGCAAAAGAATAATGAATTCGATGACAATGGAATATGTTTCCTTACAATCTCATTGTCCACTGCTTCCATCTTTTTACTTGGCATCCTCATTGGCTATTTCTTCCCTCTTTTCTATTTGATAAGGGGCCTTCAGTTTCTAAAAGAACTGTGCAGTTCAGCAATGTAGATAATATACAACTGACTGATTGTAAGTACCTTTAAAATAATTAACATACAAAAACTATGTAAAAGATCCTAATCTATATTTTAAAAAACCCCTTAAGTTATAACTATACAGGTAAGAAATATGATGGATACTATTTGCTGAAAATATTAAAATTTTGACTCATTCCTTATTTTTATCCTTTTACCTTTATACACAGTAAACTCTTAAGAATCCATAATCCAAACAAACCAGAAATAAATATAATTTTTCTTACAGTATTACTTGATGATGACTGAGTCCAAATTAGAGGCATTTTGCCATAAGACTCTGAAGAGCCTTATCAGAGGAAAATTACAATAGGATCAGTACAGCTTTAACATTAAGCATAACTAATGTATTCTAATTTTTAAAAGTTGACAATCTATATAGAATATATAACTTTCAGGTAACCAAAAATAGTAGAGAAAAATGTTGCAATCATTTTTAAGAAATAAATGAATGGTTGAATTATATCTTAGTTGTGAAAAATCATGACTGCTGGCATGTGAACAAACAAAACAAAAAGATACATGGCCATAAGAGAATAAAAGAATTATTTCCAGGTCTGGCCAGAACATTCTGTTTGTACCAACCACTGTCTATCTACCATTGCTTCTTTTGTAGTGGAGCTGGCTAGACATCTTACAAAGAAGTGATTCTTGGTTGTACAATAGCATTTAAAAGAATAAGATTATTCCATATTCTGAAATGTTCTTATAGTTCTGATGTAATGCCAGGAGGGCAGTTATCTATAAAAACTTTTTAACCAAGACAATTTCTCAAAGCAAGAAATTCTTAAGGAAACAGTTGTCTTTTGAACATCAAAAGTATATTTCAGAACATAACAACACCTTAAAAACAATACCTTTTACAATTCCTCATTTCATGTGTACATCCCCCTATGTCAAGGAGGTCTTTGCAAGTAACAGTTGCTAGATAAAATATTTGTTACATTTCATTTTCCCTCCGGAATTCAAAGATAAAAAAATTGTCATCAGTTAAAAAACTGGTTTGAGGTTAATTAAAATTCAAGCAATGTTTAATGAATATTATATGAAATATAAATATAGGCAAAAAAAAGAAATTATGATAGACAAAATATACATCTATACACTTTTCCCAATGTAAACCACTTGAAACATTATTAATATATGTTAAAGAGAAAAACTTTTATAACTTTCAAAGAAGGATGAGTGGATATAACATCCTCTTCGTTTTCTGTCATTAACAAAATTAATAATGAAATTGACTTTTACGCTGAATCGATACCTTGAGTATGGTATATAATAATAATAATATATCACATAATAGCAACCAATCAATAAACATTTATTGCCTACTGCCAGGCACTGTGCATATAAACACAGACGTGATATGTTATAATATACAAATAATTTTGGATATGGTCAATATGGGAATTTCTATTTCTTAACTTAGCTTCTCTGTTACTAGGGTCTTTCACTCCTCGCCCCCTACTTTTTTGCACCAGTGGGAGAGGATGTGGAGGGAAGGAAGTTAACCGCTTAAATGAATTTTTAAAAACTAAATGAAGTAATAAAATCTAAGGGGACAGAAGTTTCAGCAAACAATGGGTCTCTCTCAATAGACACCCAGAAACCAAGGTGTGGCTATCACCAGGGGATGACCCTGGGCAGAGGTGCAGAGTCACCTGTAGAAACACAAGTCCCGCCTCCCCGCTCCGCCCAAGTCCAGTGGTGGGAGTAGGAAGTGCTACTTCCTCACCCCACCCCCAACCCCCTCCAGCCCACTTCCCCGGGGGCAGCTGGGACACAGACGGACCCGGGGCTGCCCCGATACTCTTTCCTGGGCTCCGGGCCACAAACTTACCATCTACCGTCTTCTTCTTGAAAAGGGAGGCCATGATCACAGACCCCCGCCCCGGAGCGTTGGGCTGGGGAAGAGGAGAGAGAGACCCCGGGGACCTCGGAAGGGAATGGGTTGGCGGGGCGGGAAGAAGAGTCACGGGTTCCCAAGACAGCTCCGGGTGGTGGTGCGGGGTGTGCGCCGCCGCGACCGCCGCGTCGCCTATCCGGGAGCTCAGGTGACGGGGAAGGGAGCGAACTGACTTTTTTTTTTTTTTAAGAAGTCTGTCTCCCCGCCCCAGCGCTTGCGCATACAAGCACTGGAAGCTGCGCAGGGAAGAGGCTGACGCAGAGGCCGCCCCGTCGTTGCCCTTCCTTTTGCCAGTCCCGCCCCTTCTCTCCCCAGCCCCCAGCGACCTCGGAACCACGCCGAGCCTTCGGGCTCGCGACTGGCTGGCGCAGCGCGGCGCTGCGGGGAGCCTCAGCTGGGAGCCTCAGCTGGGAGGGGAGAACGGGTGCTGCGGCTGTGGACTGGCGCTGCTGGTGTCTTAGTTTGCTGGCCCCGCTTGTGCTCGAGCCAGTTTTCTTCCTCCGCTCGATGCTCTGTGGGCAGTTCGGAAATGTTGCGAGTGGAGCTGGAGGGTGAAAGGTGGTGGGGGTGTTCTTTGGCTTCACCTCTTTAAGGTGAAGCCACACGCACACCTACGACGGCAATAAAAACACGGGTGAAAATGGTCCTTCCGGGCCTACTTGGTCGGGTTCCCGATCCTCACACCAGCACCCCTAGAGCTAGTGGCCCAGAACTTTCCCCTCCATAACTTCAGGAGACTAGACAAAGCCGGGAGATCGCTTATGCCGGTATCCCTGCGAGCCTCCATTTTGATGTCTCTGTGGGTAGGGGTTTGCCTCTGACCCAGATTGCTCTTTTTTCCTGCCGTCTATTAAAGCCACAAGCCTTCATTTGAACCCCCGCTTCAGGAGGGGCGCAGTGCGGGCTTGGAGGGGAGCGAGTCCAAATGCCGGCTCCACCACGTGATCCCTGCGACCTGGGAGAGTCCTGAAATACTCCGGGCCTCGGTTGGGAGACGCGCGCGAGGGAGTAGAGGTTTGATTCAACATTGAGCTCCTCTCTTTGTAAAATGGAAAACACTGCGACCTTTAAAGCGCTTTGGAAGTGTCCGCTTAAAAAAAAGAAAAACATCATTTTCGGTTATGTTTTAAAATGCTTACGATGTGCCGGGAATATCGAAACGCATCATAATAATACATAAATAATACACATTTTTATATGTGGCTTAAAATGTTCGCTCTTCTCATCCTAAAAGCAACCCTATGCATAGTATCATCCCCTTCTGACTGCTGAAGAAACAGGCACAGAGTACTATAAATCTGCAGGACTCTGTAGGTCCCTAGTGGCAGACGGAAGCGTTACAGGAGAGGAAAGACTTGCTTTTGACTGCTTTTGTGCTCCACTGTGTTTTCCATCCTCTCATAGCTGGGAAAAAAAAAAAAAGACCCACCCGTGAATAAGTGACTTGCCCCAGAGTCACACAGATCATACATTTCTAAGGCAAGACTGGAACCCAGATCTTCCTGGCACTGCCTCTAGCACTTGGAATTTCTGAAATAGCTGTTAATTTAGGAAAAAAGAAAATGTTTCATTAACTTTGAGCAGGCCTTCATTGACTAACATGTAGCCAAGCCCTGCCTATTCATCCATGGCCTTGGTAGCCCATTGAAAAAGAGAGAAAAGAAAGCTTAATATAGAAAAGGAGAAAAAGGAATCATTTGAAGAATGTATCTTAAAGGAAGGGGGGCCATTGGCTCAAATATTGACATTGTAACTATATTCTTAAGGTTGCTTTTCTACTTATAATCATTCTTGTTTGAAAAAAACTGGAGAATGCTTGTGCTCCTGTCTCGGGTATCCTCTCCCAGTTTGTGTGACTGCTGATGGGAAGGGCATTCCAGCCATGGCGTCACTACGTGGGGTTCCTCTGCATTCAGAAATCCCGCCTCACTTCTTTTTGAGCACTTGAGGGGAAGAAGAGTTCCCTTCCCTCCTCCTCTCTTTTGCCCTATAAGAGAGCAAAGGCTAGCCAGCATGGCCCGCAGGGCCTCCCAGCACACCCACTGAGAAGGATCCATCCATCCCTGTTCTTGGACGTTACTCATGATGACACGGAGCAGAATACTCCGCCTAATGACTTCCTTCCTTCTGATACTGTTTCTGTGTGCGTGTGTGCTTTGCATGTGTATGTGCGTGAGAGTATCGGGCTCTGGAAGGGAACAATGACTGGCCCAGGGCTGGCTTCTTGTGCATGTACAGAGCCAGCACAACTGTCTACAGAGGTGCGAGTCAAGAAGCTATTGCCTGCGTTCGTCCCAGCTGCAGGCACTCTTGCTTTATGGCCCCTATAGACACCCCCTACTGACTCCAATGTATTGGTTGGGACGTTGCCAACAGGCTCAGTGGCAGCCAGATGTAAGACCCCCACAACGGGCACAGAGCAGGAGCAAAGGCATTCCCAAGAAACTGTTAAATTAGAAGTAGGGATTCTATTCACATCCAAAGCATCCGTAAGGAGGACCTTCCTACGGTTGGGGTTTCTATGAGCTCAAGTACGGGTGGGTTTGGGGAAGCCAAAATGTCATAAACTAGACCTGTGAGGAGTTTTGTCACCTGCAAACAGGGCGCTTCTACCGACCTTTAGACGTGAAAGAAAATGGAGGGAGGACGGGGCCATTGTTTCCCTAGTGCAACGTGGTTCTTCATTTTAAAAAAGACACTCGTGTGAGAGAGGCAGCACGGAAACACATATAGAGAGGATACATGGAAGGGAGGTCAACAAGTCACCGACCAGAAAAATCTGCTTGTCCCTGGGAAAGTGGAATTCTGAGCTGAGCTCTCCCGTGAAGGTCCGTCAGCTCGGAATAGTGAGAGTGCTGGCCGGCAGCTGGAGAAGACACAAGGAAGGCCGTGTACCCCGCGCCACTCACCGCGCGGCTTCTAGACGATAAAGCTGCTCGCTCTCAGAACGCACGTTGTTTGCTTTGTATCTTGCACCCTACAGAAACCGCCTTGTGACTCCAGTCCGGGCAGCTTTCTCTAGGAAACCTGGCCCGTTAGGTCCGTAGTATTAATAAACAAAATCGGTTCCCTGAATTGAAGGCAGTAACCCAAAGAGGGAAGGCACTAGAATTGTGGGATGAGAAAGGGTTCGAGATAGGACTTAAATGGAGGCTTGAAGGAACATAAGGAAGCCTGGAGGGGCAGACGAGGAGGGAAGCGTATTCCAGGCATGGAGGACAGCCCATGCCTGGAGCCAAGAGATGGTTTTAGAGCACTAAGGAAGCCACAGGAGAGTGGAAAGGCTTGAGTGCGGCCCTGAAGGACTCATTTGTGAAGGGCTTTGAATGACAAATAAAAGAAGAGGCAGTCCTTAGCCACTGGAGTGTGGGGCTGGGGGAGCTCTGCCTGTTAGGAAGATCATTTTGGAGGCTAAATGGAAGAGAGAGATTTCAGACAGGGGTGTGAGGAGCGACTTGAGGCAGCAGCAGAGGAGAGAAGGGGCTGCGCGTGTATTGGAAAGAGGCTGCAAAAGTGATACTAACAAGGATTGGCCACAGATTGGATGTTGGAAATGGAGGGAAAGAGAATGAGGAATCCAGGACTGTCACCTAGAAGATGGCTGCGCCCTCAACAGTAACGGAGGAGTTTGGAGAAGGAGAAGGAGGAGGACTAGGGGGAAATTAATGAGGTCAGTTTAAGATGTCCACTGGACAGTCAGACTGAACTATCTGAAAGGCAGTCCAAGGTTAGGACAACCTAGGTAGATTTCAACATTATCCGCACAGAGTTGATCATTGAACCCATAGGAGCTGATGGGATGACCTAAGAAATCATACAGAGGGAGAAGAGAAGAGGGCCCAGGACAGTACTCTGTGGGACCACTATGGTTAGAGGATCCAACAGAAGAGGCTGAGAAGACATGATCTGATAGGCAGGAGAACCAGCAGAGGGTGGTGTCCTGAAAATCTAGAGAGAATGGAAAAGAAAAAGAAATCAATAGTGTCAAAGTCTGCAGAAAGGTCACGAAAATGAGGATGAAGAAAAGGCATTCGAAGGGACTGCTAAGAGATCATTGGTAACTTTGGAGAGAATAGTTTTGGTGGAATAATGAGGTTGGAAGATTGATTGTAAGGGTAAAAAAGAGAAGGAGAAAAGAGAAAGTAGAGGCTCCTATTGTAGACAGCCCTATCACCTAGAAGCCAGATCCCCATGGGACCCCCTTCTCTACATCTCTCCCACTAACAGGAATCAACACTAGTCCCTAGGTTTAGATTCCCTTTTCCCTTCCCCTAAAACCTGGTCTTGCTAGACCCAGATAAGAACCCTATAAAACTCTACCAAACATTACCCAAAGTGCCCAACTCCATCCAGACCCCAGCACATTGCAGTGTCCAACTTTCCTGATCGCCCTCTCATTCATGAGTATTTTCTCTCAAGAATTAGCTTGCTTTCTTGTCATGTGAGCTTCAGGTTTCCTTTGTAGTTGTTCAGTCATTTTTTACTTTTTGTGACTCCATGAACCATACTTGCCAGGCCCTTCTATCCTCCACTATCTCCCTAAGTCTATCCAAACTCATGTTTCTTGCTTCCAAGACACCCACTATCTATCCATTTCATCCTCTGCCATCCACTTCTCCTTTTGCCCATGTTTCTTTGCACTGGGTTTTTGGTACTTCCATCCTTCCTAAATCTACAGTGAATCAGCACTGAACATCTGGAAAAGGAAGTATTGATTACCAGGAATCAGCACAATTATTATCAAGAACACATCAATTTACACTAAACATTTTTTACATTAAAGAAATGTCATTTGCATTGTTGGGGAGAATATGTACTTTGTCAGGATCACACATAGATCTATTTGAAAGTACTAAACTGATGGATCAGGGGATTTCTTTAGACATCATTTGCCTATATTTTAGCAAAGTGCTTGACAAAATCGTTCCCACAATAATCTTATGGGAAAGATGATGAAGGAGAAATGTGGGCTATTGGATTTGAAACTGAATGATTAGACCTAAACAGTTGGTTTCCCGTCAACTTGGATAGCAGCCTCTAATGAAATGCCACAAGCATCTACTCATGTGCCTTTACTACTTATCATTTTTCTTATTGATTTGCATAAGGGCATGGGTGCATGCTTTAAAAAAATTCAAAAATGACAGAAAGCTGGAAGATAAAGCTAATGTACAAGGTCAGAATTCCCAAAGATTTTGACAGTCTAGAATAATACTAGGAAGAATATAATAAGATCTAGGGATTATAATGCACTCCAAACTCAGTAAGAGTTAACAATATGGCAATGTTAATAAAATAAAACATAAAACTCAAAATCTATCTTCAGCTGCACTGTGATAGGTAAAATATACATGTAGATGAGGGGCTCATTGAACTCTCCTAGAGTAAGACCATATGTGGAATATTGTGCTCAGTTACAGGATTAATCTTCCAAAGGACATTGATAAGCTAGCATCCAGAGTAGGGTAACCAGGATAATAGAACAACTTGGTTGAAGAACTTGGGGATATTTAGACAGGAGAAGAAAAGACTTAGATGGGTTATAATAGCTCTTCAACTATCTGAAGAGTAACCATATGAAAAGGGATTAGACATCCTATCTGACTTCAGAGTATGAAACTAGGGACAATGAGAAGCCACTGGCAGTTTTTGAATTAAATGATCACAATTGTGTTGTAAGAATATTTCTTTGAGGGGGCAGCTGGGTGGCTCAGTGGATTGAGAGCCAGGCCTAGAGATGGGAGGTCCTAGGTTCAAATCTGGCCTCAGACACTTCCCAGCTGTGTGACCCTGGGCAAGTCACTTGACCCCCACTGCCTAGCCCTTACCACTCTTCTGCCTTGGAGCCAATACACAGTATTGACTCCAAGACAGAAGGTAAGGGTTTAAAAAAAAAAAAAGAATATTTCTTTGACAGTTGTTGAGAGGATGGGATAGGAGGCTCAGAGGCAAGTAGACCAGTTAGAAGGATATTATAATTGTCCAGACAAGCTGTGATCAGGGCTTGACCTATTTTGTGATATCTGCATGAGTAAAGAGAGAGAAAAATATTTAAGAGATATAGAAAAAGAGGGAAAAAATTGATAAGCCTATGAAACTGAGGAACTGGGAGGAGAGTGGTACTTTCAACAGAAATGAGAAAGTTTGGGTTAAAATCACTTAGGTTGGGAAATGAATTTAGTTTTGGATATATTTTGAAGTAAAAGTAGGATATAAAAGTGAAGAAGTTCCAAAAGAGAGAAAGAGGAAGGTAATAGTGGATCAAGCAGAAGAGATTGAGGGCCCAGGCAGAAGGCTTCAGCTATGAAAGAAGGATGCTCACTTCACTGTATCAGAGCAAAGGAATTGAAGAAATGTAAAAATGAATGTTAGGGTTGTAAAAGAAAAAAATGATGAAGTTCATAAATAGATAACCTGATTCTCAGAAAAGTTGGAGCTAAGTTCATGTGTTAGGAGAAAGGTGGTCAGGGTTTGTGATGTAATGCAGAGAATGGAGAAGCTTTGAAATAGCTGATAATAAAGAATGAAGAATTGATATGCCCATTTGCTAGTGAATAACATTCACTTATAATGGATCTAGTCATCAGGATTGTTGTCTGACTTCTTCCAGAAGAATTCAAGAACTTAGAAATCAGAGTGAAGAAGGCAAATAGTGAAGGTGGACTAGGATAGAAGACTGTCAGGATGTTAGCAGTGGAAGAGCAAGCCAGCAGTAATAAAAGGATTGAAGACGATGCATAATTCTAAGATTAAAAATACGAAGGGAGGAAAGTAAGAAAAGGATAGGATGATGGATTAGATAGTATAATTTAAAAATGCATTTAGCAATAGTGAGGCAGAGGAAAATAAACAGGCTATTGGGATCAGAGAGGATATTTTCAGAGTTCAGTCATTTAAGTAACACAGTTTAGGGTGACGAGGCATATGGTATAATCATAACGTTGGGTACCTGAAGTAAAGTAGACAAATAAAGGCTATTAAGTTTGAGTTGAATTAGTCACTAAGGCTAATGGCAGATAGAGGAATTCTGTAAGACAGGTGCTAAATTCCTTGAGAAAGAAGGGGAAATGACTTGGAGATGTGGACGAGGTGATAAAATAAATCAGTTGCCAATTATTTATTGAGTATTTACAATGCTCCAGTCATGCTAAAAGCTGGACATACGTGTTTTAACAGATGTGAACCTCAAAGGAGTAGATGCTGAGTGATGGCATCTGAGTAAGTCTTTGGAAGTGGCAGGTGGTTAGGAAAGGGAAAATCTGGACACTCCAGAAGTAGAGTGAGAAGAAGAAGCAAGCCACCAACTGCTTACAAGTAATAATATGTATTTTAGAGAAAGCTCGAATCCTCTGAGTGCTAGACGATTGAAAAATGAGATCTAGGATGATGGCATATTTAATAAAGCTAAAATCCGGGTTACAAATAAAGATCGTATGTGAATATATTTAGCCAGGATGGAAAATACATTATTCTAAATCAATACGTAGTAAGGAAGAATTGAATCACCATTAATTTTATGAAATAGCAAAAGGCTGGTTACTATTTAAATAAACCTTAAAATACACTGGCCTTTCCCTGGTTTAGCCTGCCACATAGTAGGCACTTAATAAATGTTTGCTTATAGGGTTTCATTTCTCTGCTCTATGTTGTGAGAGCATTTTGTAGGCAAAACAATCTCATAACTGTGAACTGCAAGTGAATAGAATGTCATTTCAGTGCTGAGGTAGTTTGAGCTTCCAGTTTTGTTCTGATTCAGTAGTTTAGAAAATAGGTTCAGTACTGGTTCAAACTGGTTCATTAAATGTCCTTTTAGGGGAAAAACTGGTTCAATTTGCCGTTTAGAAAAAAAGATACTCATAATAACACATATGCATGTATTGTCTTAGGTTAAATTCATGATTGAGCACAATAGATGTGTCTGTTCCATTTTTTCATTCTTGGCTTGGTTAGGTTCAAATCTCTGTAAATTACTCTTGCTTACTCTTTCCTGCTACTTTATTCACTAAAGCCCTTATATAGATTCTATCCTAAACTGAATGTTGAGGCAGGGCTAGTCTTAGATAACATTTGAACAAATAATTCCTTATATTTTAAAACGTGCATGCTATTGTGTGAAGGAAGCAAAGGTCATTTTTAGCCTCACTATTTCATTTTATGAGCATTTTCTCCCTTCTTTGATTCTTTTCCCTATCTGTTTGATCCAGTTCCTCTTAAGATAGTGTCTGTTATCAGCCATGTATGCTTTAACTTTCACTGAAGTCAGTATAGCCTTATTAAACCTTTTCTCATTGAAAAATGAAAAACTTTATTAAAGGAATCTCAAGCATCAGTAGGTGGTTTGGTGGAGAGATTATTTTGAGAAGCCTTTGCTACAATATCTCAAAAGATATTTAAGTATCTATAGATTATGCCATAGATGAAGTTAGCCTTGCAATGAGTTTTTGATGTGTCTATGTAAGCATGTTATTTTTATTTTTGGAATTACAAAATGACTTCAGTGACATAGAGATGTTTTATAGCATCCAACAAAAATGATGGGATTCAAGTATAATTTTTAAAATCCTGGATTTTTAGATGGATTCAAAGCCTGTCCCATATAGTCTTTGATTTTTTTTCTTTTAGTTTTTGCTACTTAAAAATATTTCTAAAACAAAAACTGCTTTCTGTAAACATGAATGGGCAACCATGCAAGTAGTAACCAAATTAAGAAAACATATCAAATATATTGAATAAGAGTGTTTAGACATCACTGATTTTATAGTCTGAAACAATTCAAGTACTATTTGAAATGTATAGCAATATAATCATTTAAAAAAAACTAAATTGTTCCCTGATTGAGTTGTAGATGAGTAAATCAAGCCAGTTTATGCCCTCTGGCACAGCACAATATTTATATGTTTTCTGTTTAATATAGTGTATAACTACTTCCATACATAATACAAATGTCCTAAATATGAAGTAATGACTTTTGTTCTCTATAACAAAAATATATTTGAAGAGCTATCTCACATCCTATTAGAAATAAATGGAAAATGTGCAAGGTGGGAGTATTCTAGAAAAGGTGATAACTGAAATAATACATAACGATTGATAATTTGGTTAAAAACACACTACTTTCAGCCTCTTTAAAATAGCCAATTTAACATGGCCCTTACGCTTGAAACCATATCTAAATTACATTACAACTCTATAACTCTCTGATCATTAAATAAAAAAAAATCTCAAGATTATATTTGATATTAAAGATATAAGGGAAAAAATGGCTAAAATTTGGAAAGTGACTCTTACTAGAAGAATATTCAAAAAGGTCGGTGTCATCATTGATTCAGGTGTTCTTTCCAATGATATCGATTTCTTTCTTGCTGGCTCATCTTGTCTGGCCCTTGTCCCTTTCCTTCTGAAAGCTTATCACCAATCTATTGAAGACCTTTCTTTTTTTTTTCTCTTGATAGTGTAACCTCTTATTATTTGCTGTGATACCAGCCCATCTTCTCTTCCTACATAGAACTGCATATTCAGTTTCTTCTTTGGAGTTTCTTATTGTTTTTTTGTTGCATCCTTTCCTCAACCACTATTGCTTCTCCATTGTCTTCTGTGTGTAACTAATTTTTAGTTCTCAATGTTAGTGATGTTAGTGATGTCTTATTATCATGTAGTAATTAGTGATGTATTGGTATTGAAAAGATGGACCTTACAAGAAGCTTTAGATCCATGAAAGGACTGAGAGCAATGTACCCCATAGTCCTATTCCTATACAACCAGGAGTTAGATGTTTGCTCACTAAGGAGTTTTCTGGGCTCTTCTGATTATTGTGGCAATTAACTTTTTATTTTAATTTCTAGATGAAATTATTATAGTCCATGTTGACATCACTTCTTTCATTCAGACAATTTGATAAAAACCAATAAATCAAATCAACATAAACTTTGATACTTGATGCCTTCAGTATAAAAGGTATGAAAAAGTGTGGATCAGAGGAAATATATCAAAAAGGATGGTCCAGGAATAAGAAATGAGGAAACACCAAAGAATTATAGTTTACATAGAAACGTCACAATTCTATAACATGAATTTACATTTAAATTATTAATAGTAGACAAGATAAGCATCATATAATAGCATAAAGAATGTAGTAAATGTCATTTTAACAGACAGGAAAAGATTTATTATTGCTATGGTAATTATTGCTGAGTTAGATCTCTATGTTCAGTCAGCCCATCAATTTGTTAGAGATAAGATCAGAATTTTTTTTTTAATTAGAAAAATATATGTTTGGTTGAAATGTTTTAAAATTAAATTATTGAAAAAAATAGTTAAAAAAGCAAAATTGGGAAGTAGGCAACAGAAAAATGACATAGATACTGACTATAGTAATTTTATCTAGAAGTTTAACCAATATAAATTAGTTGCCACAACCAGAAAACCAAGACTAACACCTTAGTCAACAAACGATTGACTTCCTTTACTTGCCAAATGAAGAGGGATATGTGTGAGAGGTTGGAATGTAAACTCGTTTGTAAAATATGTAGAAGTATGATGGATAATTATGAGCAGTGTCTTCTACTAAAGCAGATTGAAACAGTAGAGGCTAAAATCAATTTAAAGAAAGGTTAGCAAAGTATTACTTGTCAATTCCCAAATAAGTGAAAGATCTTTGAGTTCTCATTATGGCAAGTAACATTTAAACATTCTTAGCCTCTTGAAAACTATTATATTGCCATACTTTCATACTGTCATAATTTTTCACTGTCATATTCTAGTGTTCCATCATATGTGGAGGTGATGCTGGAGCTTTCAAAGGCTAGGCAGTGGACTACAAGCTCTTAGCAGACTCAATGTAAAAATTAACATTAGATCTCAATAATAAAATATTATATTTTAAGAAATTTATTGGGGGCAGCTGGGTAGCTCAGTGGATTGAGAGCCAGGCCTAGAGATGGGAGGTCTTAAGCTCAAATCTGGCCTCAGACACTTCCCAGCTGTGTGACCCTGGGCAAGGCACTTGACCCCCATTGCCTAGCCCTTACCACTCTTCTGCCTTGGAGCCAATACTGTAAAAATGGAGATTTGAACTCCGGACTTCAATTCCCAGGAGTCCTTGTTAGCTCCCAGAGTTCCCCATAGTCTCAGGTGAGGTCATCACCTGGGCCACGAGGAGAGAGGGGTTTTTAAACGGAATCCTCTTTCTCTCGCTCTCTTCCTGCTTGCGCTTCCAAGCAGACGCATCTCTCATGATGTAGTGTAGGTGAATGGGCCATTTGGCCCTCGTAGGCACGTGATTTCTTATTTTGTATTTTCTCTATTTCTTAATCTTTAAATAAACCTCATAAAAATATAATACTTTTAGCAGAGAAACTAATTTTAACTGCTACAATAAACAGTACTAATTCCAAGATGGCAGGGTTTAAAAGATAAAAAGAAATTTGTTAATGATCATTAGAAATAAAGGAATAAAAAGGGATACAAAATAAAACCACATGCATAGGGTTAATCAGCCTATTTAAAACCCCTGAGCTTGGGGGCAGCTGGGTGGCTCAGTGGATTGAGAGTCAGGCCTAGAGATGGGAGGTCCTAGGTTCAAATCTGGCCTCAGACACTTCCCAGCTGTGTGACCCTGGGCAAGTCACTTGACCCCTTAACACTCTTCTGCCTTGGAGCCAATACACAGTATTGACTCCAAGACAGAAGGTAAGGGTTTTAAAAAAACAAACAAACAAACAAAAAGAAAAAAAAACAACAACCCTGAGCTTACCACCACCATGCTTGCTGTCATCAAGCCAAAGAGAGAGAGCAGGATTGCCCACTGAATATTTATTCCCTGTCTACAGGAAATACATAATGACAGGAAGTCAGTGGGTTCCTGGGAAATGTAGTTCTTTTTTAGGGTAGCAGATTTTCAACTATACATTTCCCCCTGATGATCAATTTGGGGGGCTAGTCTCCCCAATTTGATCATTTAACATAATTAACTTTTAAATTACAGTAGTTTGGGGATAAAAGGAAAAAGAACAAATCCATGATTGCCAGGCACATTGATAAAAAACCAGTTAGGGGGCAGTCCCCTTCAGCATAAAAGTATACATACAAAACAAATGCATTAAGTCTCACACAGTTCAGATCACCACATCCCAAAGTTCACTCTGGATCTTCTGGTGCAGTGTGTGGTCTATGTGTGGCATCTTCAGGGTGCCTTCTCCAAATAGTTCACTCTCTGGATTCAGAGAGGTATCATGTTTCTTAACCTAAAATTACTCTCAAAAGAATTTAAACTTTGCATTTTAGAATAATAATACATCCCCCCCCCCCCCGAAGATGGTGTTGAAGAACACAAGGATCACGTAGGGATGCATGATTAAGTTATGAGGTATATGAATCAATTGGTAAGCAAAATCAAAAACATCAAAAAAATCCAAATAAAAGAGAAATGATAAATTCCAGATGAAATATAGACTATCAAAGTCTTATGTGAACAAATTCTAAGTAAAGGAAAATAAACCTATAACATGTCCTTGAATCAGGGCTCAATTAAAGTAATTTCTATCCCACAAGTTTGTAGGACAAATGCAGTAATATTTCACTCACCCATTTGCAGCCAAGATGGAAGTTGGCAGACTATAAGAGAGAAAAAAGGGCTAGATTTTTGTGTAATAGAGAAGTGTCATTCCTTGATCTGATTTTACCTTCACTCTCAGGGATAGGGGGATCCAGGATGATAGTCAAACTTTTGAACTTGTCTGTGAGTATTTATTTCACAAAGAGTGTGGATACAAGGTGTCCTGTGTCTTAACATATGTCAAGCGCCTGCAACCTTGAGTCTCACACTAGGTACAAGTCCTTTCGTATTGGCCTAGAAGTTCATCAATCCTACCTTGATTGGTTTAGTCCTTTTTGAACTTATGCTTCTTGACACTATATAATGGCTCTTTTCTTTCCTTCTCCTGGAATCAGATACAATCATTAATCACAGTCCCATATTTGTCAATAAATGGCAGATTTCCATAGTCTAAAGCTATTGGGTATGTATTAATATTATAGCAAATATATATTTTAATCTATGTTACTGCAAAATCAAAAAAGTTAAAGAAAATCTTCTCAATACTGGTGACATGCTTCAAATACAAAAAGGAAAGAAAAAATAAAACTGAAATAGTATATTGCACATGCAAGCAAAAACAATAATAGAAAAGTTTTAAAAATCAAAAATATATAGCTTACAATCATTGACAGACTGTGTCAGCTAGGTAAAGGTAGAATACAAAGGTTTCTCGTCCAAAAATGAGATCCATGTCCTCCTTTAAACTTGGCCATGATCCACTGTGAGTGAAAGTGATTTTCACAAAGTAAGAGGTTTTTTTTTTAAATAAAGAACAATAGTACAACAGGTAATGCACATTCAAGAATTATCAAAACCCCCAAAGTTATAATAGCCCATTTAATGACAATAGCAAACAAACCCACTATCATTAGGATTCATATGAGTCTTCTGTGTGACATTTAAAACTAATGGATACTTGTTACAAGTGTTTCAGGTGTAGTAATGTTTCAACCTTGACTGAGATTTTTTTTTAATCTATTACTGTCATCATTACAAAAATGTGGCAGAGGAGTTTAGAAAAGACCAAATCTATGTACTGTTGATGTTGGGTCTAAAAATGTCACCAAGAATCTAGATCATTCTGGTGGAAGGGTAGAGTAATCTGAAGAGTTGAAAATGAGAGATGCTTCCTCTTGGGAGCCATCCAGGGGTACCACATCCTAGGAAAAACTTCCCAGTTCCTTTGGTATGAGACTGTTATGTCCCATCCTTTCACATTTTTACAAATGCAGAGGTGGGGATTATAATAGTGCTTCACTTCAACTACTAAAATAGACTCTTTACCTCTTGTTATAAATATCTCTGAGGCAGGCAAAATAATCAGCCAGAGTTGTTGAAAAAAAGTTTTCTTAAAATAATGTCTAAAGACCCCTAAAAATCAATTTGAGATATTTAGCTCATTAAATTTTCTGAGGGTTGTTAACCAGGTTGACGGAGTCTATCCATCATCTATATGACAATGAACAAAGCCAAAATAGGAAAGAAAAAAATGTTTTTATGGGTTTATACAATGATATTTTGTTCAGTATAGTTATAGGAGGAAAGTAACAGAATATAACAGCAGTTAAAATACAGTAGATTAAAATGATTCAGTGTAACAGAATAGTATTGATCATATTAATATATGAACTAAAACAACAAAATTAAATAGTAAACAGCAAAATATAATAAAATACAGAGACTTTCATAAAACAATGGAGTCTGAAAAGGTTTAAAATTTTCATCTTCAGTTTCTTTAAAAGTTCCTTTCTCTATCTGTTCAGATTCCTTTTGTCAGTGCTCTGGGATCTCCCATATTGAGGGAGAGAACATGGATTTGAGGGAGAACATGGATAGAGGAATCCCAAAATGGATGAATCTTAGAGACTGGGCAGGCCCAAATGGCAAAGGGTTATAGGGATATGAATTTCTCCCCTGAATCTCAGGCAAGATAATTAAATAATCAGTGCATCCATGAATGGTAGAAAACATCCTAAAACTGGAAGCTGTTTGAAATAGGCAAGGTACTTCTCTGTCATAGAGTGTGTCATGCTTGCAATTTTACTTCCTGTTTGGAAGTGTAAACTTCTTCCCCTTCACCCTGAGGTAAAACACTATAGAGCAGTTTGTTTCCTTTGTGTGGAGAGGGAGTTAGGAGGCTAATCATTGCCTAAGGAAAGCACACCCTGGTTTTTACCAGCTGCCTGGAGTGCGGCTCCAAGTTTGTGAGTTCCGAAGATACAGTGGCAGCTACCAGAAGTCAGGGCCGAGGCTGGGGTTTGGGCCAGAACAGGAGGAGGATTCAGGAGCAGGAGCAGGAGCTCAGCAGCAACAATGCCAGAGGAAGTAGCGAGGAACTGAAGAACATGAGTTCAAGCCAAGAGTCCCTTGCTAAGTCCCTCAAACTAAAACCAGCCTGACCAGTAGGAAGAGTGATTGGGAAAAAAGTAGGGAAAGAAGAAGTATGGCAGCAGATCCAAAGAGATTTCAGAGTTCTCTCAGAGTTTGAGAGGGTGGGTGGATAAAAAACCTTGGCAGGAGAAATGTGCCTTTAAAAAAAAATTATCTAGGCTATCTTAAAAAAATCCAACTTCTGGTTGTCATAAATATAAAAATTAAAATTAGTTAGCAGTAATAAAAATATTATATTATAAAAGAAGTATTAATGATCTTTAGAAATAAAGGAATAAAAGGTATACAAAATAAAACCACATGCCCATGGCTAATCAGCCTATTTAAAACCCCCAAGCTTAACACCACCATGCTTGCTGTCATCAAGCCAAAGAGAGAGCACAGTACTGCCCACTGACTATTTATTCCCTGTCTACAGGAAGTACATAATGACAGGAAGTCAGTGGGTTCCTGGGAAATGTAGTTCTTTTTTAGGGTAACAGATTTTCAATTATACACTTAATTAAGTTTGCATGGTTTCAAGCAAGGCATCCAGCAGACCAGTCTTGCTCATTTTAAAGGAGATCATTATCAGGTTGACTTGTAAGGTGGTAACATTTTCAGCCATAGTAGCTCTCAAAGACTAAGAATTGTATCAATAGAGGAATTCCTGGCTAAGAAAGAACTTGAAATCTTGAAGCATTTTTACTTCTTACCAATGTAAGTAAGGTACTGGGGAGAAACAAAGATAAATAAAAGAGTGATAGGTAAGATAGGGTTTCTTGCTCTTGATCCTACAAAAATAATGTAATCCAAATTCTAATTGAAGTTCAAGTGATCATTAAGACTTCAATAGAGATGTTTTCCAAAAATATCACTAACCTAACCCTCCCTCCTGTATTATGGAATTACTCTGAGAGGGAGATGACTAATTAAAGATCAGATCTGCCAACTTCCTCCCTTCCTTCCCTCCTCCCACTTCTACCTCCCTCCTCTTTTTCCTACCTTCCTCTGTCGAATTAGTTCTACAGTTAGTATCACTGGAAATCTGCTTGAGTGAGTATCTTAATATGACAGATAGACAACTCTCTCTTTAATAACTTTAAACAAAAGGGGTTTATTTAGGAGAAGAGGAAAAATAGGGGAGTTGAGGGGAGAGAGGATTTGAGGTTTCCCTAATCCTAAAATAATTCCTAAGTTGGAGGATGGTGGAATAGAGTCTAGGTTTTGGGAAATTTGCTAACAGGTTTGAAGATTCAGTCACTGGAGTATTGTAGGGAGAAACCAGAGAGCAGGACTTTTCTGTCCTTCCTCCTTTCTGTCCCAAGGGCAAGAGACCAAGTTCCTCAGCTTGTCTGTTCTTTTTTTTAATGGTCCTTCGTGGTCACCATTCCAATTAGAATGTCCTCCTTGATTGACAATTCAGCAGTCCTAGCTTCAGCTCTGCTGCAGACTTTTCCCATTTTCTCCTCCACAACATTACACTCCCCAGGAAATATGCACGAAGTTTAGGTTACATACGGTTATGCATACATATGGTTATAAGCTTCTTGAGGATAGGTACTCTCATTAATTTTATATTTGTATCTCTAACACTTAGCTCAGTTCCTAATGTCTACTAGTGCTCAATATATTTTTTTTTTAATTAACTGATTTATTATTCAACTAAAACTGAACCAAACATTATACAAGGTAACCTCATTAGAGATTCCACTCAATGCTTCCCTAGGCTACATCAAGTGCTAAGTGTAACCAGCCTAAATAACATCACATGCCAATGCTTCAGAGTCTGCTATGGAGAAGGGAAAGGCCAGAGAGAAGTGCCTCTGACCCCATGGTAGGGACTCAATCTGAATCCCCCACATCATACAAAAGATAGAAGATACTGATTCTTCTCAGCTACGAGAAAGAAAAAAAGGAGCAACTGGGTTGAGAGAGGGCAGAAGAGAGTCAAATAGAGTTAAATGAGGAGGAACTCTTGGTTTCCATACCCAGGGGAAAAGGGTTTAGAAACCTACCTAAGGTCAGCCCTCTCCCTAAAGAAAATATGCTGGGCATGTAAATAACCAGACCATTAAATATCTCAATTCATTGAGCATATGGGTGACTAGCAAGTTGTTGGTGCAGAAGGAGAGCTTGAGTATAAGAAGCCTGAGCTCTAAGAACATAAACCAACAGAGAAACTCATAAAGATGCAAGGAATATGAGTAACATTTCAAGGGAAGAGGTACATTGAAAAGGTATTATACTAGGAAGAACAATTAATAAGAAGAAAACATATAGTCAGTGAAAAGAATTCTATGGACTCCCAGAGATAATGGAACAAGAAACATTTTTAGTTTAAAAGCAAAACAACACAACCCATTTAGCAAAAGATATTAAAATAAATTATCAAGAATCACTGGATTAGTGAAGATAAACATGAAGTTACAAAAATGACAACATACACCTTCAAAAGGGTAAAGCTTCTGAAAGAGATCATGGCAGATTTTGAAATATGAAGTGTGGAAGTAAAAAAAAATTGAAGAAGTTTAATTTGGCAGAGGAGAAGCAAATGGCAATGACCTTTAAAAAAAAATCAAAGGACTTCAAATCTGGCCTGAGATACTGCCTAGCTCTGTGCCTGGGCAAAGTCACTTACTTAACTGTAATTCCCAGTCCCTTTCCACCTTGGACCAGATATTTAGTATTGATTTTAAGAAATCATGTTAGAGTTTAAACAAAACAAAAAACAAAGGATAAGTGGTTAGAGAATATAATAAACAAAACGTGTCCAAGGAAGAATTATTTACAGTCTCTTAAAGGTAAGAATAGGCACAGGGTACCCCCAAATCTACAGTCAGGATTAGGGTAATGATATGGTAGTGCTCCAGATTGAGGTCATGTGGCAGCTCTAAAAATGATTTTCTATATCTCACTTTTTATAATGAAAAAAGTCATCTCTCTGTTAATGATAACTAGCATTTACATAAGGTTTTAAAAGGACTCTGAGATGGAAATGCTTTTATTATTCTAATTTATAAATAGTGAAATTTAAGCAGGTAGAAGTTAAATTACTTGCCTATGGTACACACTAAGTGTCTGAAGCAGTGTTTGAACTCCTGACTTCCTGACTCCAGGTCCAGTACTCCATCTGCTGTTCTACCTACCTGATCCTGATATGTGATAGAGATGCTCTCTCTTTTGGAGGGCTGTAGAACACTTTAACTATGAAGTTAGTATTGGACAAAGAAGAGGAGATATCTACTGTTTTAGGGATGAAAGTAAAAAGTGAGACAAGTAATAGTTATAGGATACATTTCAGTTATCTGGCAAGTACCAGAAGAAGGACCTTGGGTTTTTTCTCAAGTGAAGATCAAAGTTCTAATAGAGATATTAAGGGAAAGGAGACTCAACTGCCCATAAACAAAGATGGATCACTCTTTGCCTTATCTTGCTCAATATCCAAGCACTTTTCAGCTTTTTCCAATCCATGTTGCCACATCTACATCCCAAACTTCTGTTTTAGCTCCCCATCCTGTGTCCTATTTCCCCATTAGGGGAAAAAATTCTTTGGGGGCAGAACCTGGCTTACAGGTTATGTTCCTGGCACATAGTAAACATCTGATAAATGCTTTAACTTTCATTCATGAAGTCATCCTAACAAGGGGATGAAGACCTTTATAATAATATATTCTAGAATGGGATAGGGAAATGAAAATGTATATTGGAGCTATGATTTTAGTGGTAAAGGAAAATTTTATATAAAAAACTTTTACCAACTCAGAGCCTTGGTGATTCCTAATCTTTTTTGGTATGGGCCATGGATCCCTCTGGTCAATTCCAACAGGAAAAACCATATCTTAATAGATATAATAAGAAGGTATATAGAATTATATAATATTTATATATGATATATAATATTTCTATATAATCAAATAATATAGTGATCATGTAATTTAGTTTATATAGACCAAATATTAGGGAAATATTGCAGAAGTTAAAAGGGTTTGGGTTCTGTCACAAGGACTTAAAATTAACTAATAGCACACTTTAGGCTATCAAAATGCCAGATGACGTAGAATATTTTTGTCCTAAACAGAAGTGTTAGTAATCTTTAAGAAGTCATATGAATCAATCAACAAGTATTTCTTAAGCCCTTGCTATGTACCAGTAGTGCTGGGGTTACAAATAAAAGTGAAAAATTGGGATTAGCTTCAAGGAGCTTTCATTCTAATGGAGAAGATAACATGTACTTAAAGACAAAATTAATACAAGGTAATAGTGGGAAGGAGTTAGTGTCTGGGGGAAATTAAGTAATCCTATACAGAAGGTGACTTCAAAGTGGAATCTTGAATGAAACCAGCAGTTCCAAGAGGCCAAAGAGAAAAGAGTGTATATTCTAAGCATAGAGAACATCCAGTACAAAGGCATGGAGACAAGAGATTGGATAAGGCCAATATGGCAGAAATGCATTGAGGGGTAAGAGGCTAATTTGTTAAGAGCTTTAAGTGCCAAACAGAGGAGTTTCTATTTGATCCTAGATTTGATCCACAATTGAGGAAATTAAGACAAATTGAGATGAAGTGAATTGTCAGTGTAACACAACTGAAAGGTCGGAGGCTGGATTTGAACTTAGTTCTTCCTTATTGTAGTCCCAGATCTCTATCTACTGGACCATGTAGATATCTAGACAGTGACTATGAGAGTGAAGAGGAAAATGGTACCTGGGAGATACAAGTGACAAAATTTGGGCACTCATTGTATATGTAGGATGAGTGGAAAGATTGAATGGAGAATGTGAATCTGGATGACTGGAAGGATGGTGGTTCCATTGTTAGAGACAGGAAAGTCTGGAGGAAGGTTAGGTTTGGGGAAAAAGAAAATGAGTTCTGGTTTAGATATGTTGGATTTGGGATGTTTCCACAGCTCAAAATGTTTCTTAGGTAGTTCATGATGTGGGGCTGGAACTCAGGAGAAAGACCAGCCTGAAGATATACACACACTGTATATGTTATGGTTAATGTTAAAAACTGTGTTAATGGCTGCCATTATAAGGGAAGACATTTTGTACATTGTGGAATAAAGTATGCCTAAGTATTACCAGGGGAGACGGAGGATGCTTTCCTGGAAATTGTAAGTTTAGTTTCCCATCTGTCTGAAATTGTTTAGGTGAATTATGCCTGAAGCCAGGGGGATGGACCAGATGATCTCTAGAGGTCTCTTCTAGCCTTATGATTCTTTGAGGGAATTTTCTAATCAGCATGTTAATGAGAGGTTTAAATTTGTATTCCATTCTCCCTGAAGATAATTACCAGACAAACAAACTAGACCTAGATTCTATTCAAACTAAAAAGATAATAAATGTGACCCAGTAGAGAGGAGTGTAGGCAATTACCTGGGAAGGAAGAATGGTTCACTAACCTAGGTAATGTTTGAAATATTCCAAGACTTTATAGTTCTATTCCCTACTCTGATGCTCTCTTGCTGTGTGACCCAGGGCAAGTTACTTGACCTTAGTCTTGTTCATCTGAAAACAGAGAAGCCCAAGAGCTGTGCTTGATTACCTGAGTAATGTCAAGCTGTAGGAATTAAATGAAGAATGGAATTTCATTTTGGACCCCATCACTGCTGTAGAGATGACAGATGGGAATCCTATGAATTAGGTTAACCCCTGTGCTTCATTAACTGGTAGAAAACAAGTCCAAATAATATGGATAGTAAACTGAACTTTTAAAATATTTTTAAAGATAACTTCTGAGTATGCATATATCACATAGAATGATACATACATTCAATCTATATTTTGATCTCAAGTTCATGGAAAAACTAAAGAAATTGTTACAATATTCAATTTATTCAATTAATCTATATACCTTAATATCTAAATTTTGAAGGAAAAAAGAGAAGAATAAAAAAACCTTAGCTCTCTATCCTTTTATCTATGTTAATTTTTCTCAAATTCCTTTGTACTGAAATGGTTATAGCAACCTGATAAATAAAAACATGGCATTTATCAGTCTATTACCCCTCTCCTCATCTGCTCTTCCTTATGGAGGTTTATAGATAGTGAAGCAAATTAAATCAATATTTTCTGTGGGTTCTTCTCCCTCTCCTAGCAACACAAAATGTGAATTATCCTGGACATGACCAGACTAGGATATTTCCAAATCTTTAAATCTCTAGCTCTTAGAGTCATAATTTTCCACCTCCCATGACACTATAAACAGCATATTTTCCAGTAATAGTTTACAGCTTAGTTTACTAACCCTACAAAAAAAAAAAGAATTAAGTTGGTGAAGGAGTAAATTAGTTTTTATGTTACAGGAGAGGGCACATTAGGCATGTAACATATAGTTTAAATTGCAAAAAAATATTTCAGGTGCTTTCATCTGTCTGGAGATAGCAAGTTACCAATTAGGCATTTAATTGTTGAGTCGGACTGGGGGAAAAATGAGGGCTACTTCAAAAAATGAGTTTGAATCTGCGGTTCTGAATATAGTTTATCTCCCTGTTCAAGTGGCCTGCCTGGAACCACTCGGAGGATGTAATTGACATTTTGGATAGTGACTCAAATTACATTTCAGCTTTTCATGCATGAGCATCAAAGAGAGGGCAGGAACAGGCATCTTAGCAAATGCTATAGTGTATGTGTGATTTGGGGAATCATAAATTCTGGCTCCAGCTCTGCTATTTAGCTTCTGCATGACATTATACCTCAGCTCTACCATCTGTAGAGCAAGAATCATCACACTTATCAAACTCACAGGTGTGCTGTAAAGAACACGTAATAAAAAGTGACTATCCTGGCCATTCTCAGGGCTTCAATTATGAATAATTTCTGAAATGGAAACCGAAGAGAGAAAACTTCTCTGATGAGGCTCTCCGAATCACGGCGAACCTCGTGGAAAAGCCATTTTCTGAGAAGTCACATTCATCAAGATTTGCATGAAACGTGTTATCCCTTTTCCCAATCATGAAGAGTTAGGCTGGTCTTCAGGCATGAAGGCACGGGGACAATGACCTTCTGACAGCTTACGTGATTCCTCTGAGGTGTCACTGGCGACAGACTTCCTCGCTTCAAAATAGAAGAGGTCAAGCCCTTGTTCTGGGCAAAGCTTGGAAGCCTGCTGATTGTTCCCAATATTGTATAACTAGTTCCTACATATTCTCACCAAAGGGTCACTAGCCAAATGAGGAGACTGTATGCGATTCCTGGTGCTTTTTCCGTTTTAAGAATGTACTGCAGGGCTTATTTTGAAGTAAATCAGGACCTTCCGAATTAAAATGAAAATACATAAATCATCCTTTCACAATAAAACCCTGATGAACTGGAATGTTTAGAGAGTACAGCAAATTAAATTTCTGCTTAACTAAGCCCCTATTTCTAACAAAAAATTTGAGGATTAAAATATATAGAAGTTATATGGCTAGGCTTTCCTACCTTTATAAGTAGAGTATAAGCACAACTGAATTTTGTTGTTGACTGAGAATCTTATAAGGTCATAATTATAAAATTTATTTGTAATTTTGCAAAAACACAGATAATATCATAAACAGACACTTAAATGCTTATGTAACAGCATGTTGTGATGGAAAGTGTTAAACTTAAGAGTCGTGGGACCCGAATCCAAATCCTGACTCTTTTACTTACTTCTAATATGAACTTGAACAAGTCACTTAATCCTTCTGGTCCTTAATTTCCTTAATGAGGAGATTGGACTAGATACCTTTTAAAATATCTTTCCACTCTACATCTATGATCTTACCCTAATGGAAGCACTGCAAGATATGATGTATGAATATAATCACAGCATAGTTCCTGCATTTAGGGATAATTTTAGAAGGGTAATAGATGGACTAAATCTATATAACTCGATATCCCAAGAATTTATGTGTGTTTTAAAATTAAAGGTCAGCTTTTTAAACATTTCTAATTTTTTACTTGTCATTTCTCTCCACAATTCCCCAACCCTTCAAATTGTGCTAAAAAAAAACAATCCAAAGAATTGAGATAGAGAACAGAGTTCTTATAGTTTGTCATTATTTATCAGTGTCTATTCTTGGAAACAATTGTAAGAAAATATTCCTGAGTTGAAAGATGTCCTGATCTAGTTCGAGAGGAAAGAAACATCCACATAAAAAGAAAACTAAGGTTACATACAAGAGCCAAATGAATAATAGAGGCAAGGAATGCTGTAAGAATTTAGATATTGGAAAGAGCATGGATGGGATGGAACATAAATTGAGACTTGAAGTTTGTGAAGAACAATAGGCAGAGAATTCTTCTTGTGACCACTACCTGTCCCAATCCACTATCCTTTTCAAGAGTTTCTCCCCACCACCTCCTTCTCTTAATCTTTTTTCTAAACCCAACTTACTGTGCATTATTCCTCCTTTAAATCAATTCTGATGAGAATAAAGTTCCTGTTGGCCACCACTCTCTCTTCCACTGTAAAATTCCTTTGAGTATCTTTTATGTGAGTTAATTTACTCTATTCTATCTTCCTTTTCTTCTTTTCCCAACATATATTTTTTGACACATTAATTTTATTTTTTAGATATAATCAATCCCATTGTGGGCAACTCACACCCATGCCCTCTCTCTATGTCGTTTTATTGGTTATTGTCCTTCATACTTGCAATAGGACTAAAATGACATCACAGGAATGTTTTTTTAAAAATAGTTCTTGCCTGTTAATTGACAATGTTAAGAAGTTAATTTGACATTATTTATTAATATTTGCTTTCAGACAGTTATGTACTACATAGAAAAGAGTGAATTTTCATTCAGTTCCTAGTATATGCTCTCTTTTAGACATTTTAATGGACATGAGCAAACATAAGACATACACTGGAAAAGGAGATGTCAAAGGAAAACCTTGCTTTGGGAAGAACATGTTTGATTTGGACATTTTGAGTTTGATTTGCTATTAAAATATTTCATTGCTAAGAATAAGGAAAAGGGGTTTAAATTAGGAGCTTAAAGAAAATAGAGGTTTGGAATGATCATAATGGGAAATCTGCTAGGGAATTAATAAGATATTAAAAATTATAAAAAGAAGTTTAAATACTATGGTAATAAGGGACCAGCTTTAGTTATGATGAATTAGTAATATGCCCATTTTGCACTGTTTCCTAACTTTCTCCACCAAAACTCTATAGCTGAAAAATAGAACCTCTAATCCTTCTCTGCCTTTGTAATACAGACACAACACCCATCTCCACCCCAACAGTAACCATGTCAATTAAAACCACAAATATTAAATGTTAATTGAATATATGTATGAGTGTCTTATTTGTAGGCACCATCAGTAAACTACTGATATTGTAAACATTATAGTTTTTATTGCAAGGAATGGCTTAGGATTGTTTATAAATACTACATGGCTTCCCAAATATGATTCAGTTCCCTCACCCTGTTCAGTTTTAGGGCTATGCTTAAATGGGAAAATCAAACCTCTATCCATTTGTAATACACCTACCTAAACTTTACGTACTATATGGTATGAAATCAATGACCACTCAACCAACTATAATGTCATAATTTGGGCAATGTTCTTTTTTCATCTACTTTGATTTTCCAATGTGGATGGCTAATCCAGTTTGGTTTGAGTGGCTGTAGATCTCTTTAAAAAGGCATCATGGAGTTTGGGGACTCTGTGTAATCAGTACCATATAATGCACAAACAAAACTAAACCAGAAAGAAGGCATCTCTTCCATTTGAACTTTTTATAGACTGTCCTCCATTTAAATTATGCCATATTCTTCTCCCAAGACTTAAAAGTGACATCATTGAAAGGAGAATAAAAAGATGCAGTTGGATAATTGTCATCAGTGATATACTTGCCAGAGGGGAATATCACAAAAGACATCAGCAAAGACATGGGGGTAGAAAAAGAAGTAAGGTAGTCTTGTGGGCACAAATAGACAAATAGGTGACTCCACTGATATCTATAAAATTGTTAAAAGTCCTTTAAAAATCTACTAAAGTCTTGGGAAGATGCTTTAAAGATTTATATTAGGACATGAGTAAGGCTGAAACAGGGAAAACAGGCATGGTTACTGTATGATCTGCATTGATCGAGAGGATGCCCATGTCAGCATGGAATCCAGAAACCCCAAACTTGTAGCCTAGTAAGTTCTATTAGCCCCAAGTTTTAGAACTAGCTTTTGAGTTGGAGACCCCAAAACTTGTACTTGTTTGCTGTTCCTGTGAGAGTCCATCTTGAAGGGAATCTCAGGCTAGCAGTTTCAGACTGAATAATGGACCCTGAGGTAAAACGATGGAAAACTTTGGGGTCTTCAACTTACAAGCTAGTCCTAAAACTTGGGGTTCATCAGATCTTACTAGGCTACAAGCATGGGTTTTCTGGATTCCATGTTGACACCCACATAGATGAGAACAGTGATCCATGGAGATATTACTGAAGTATAAATACTTTGAGAGGCTGTTTAAGCAGGAGAAAAGAAGAAAGGGAGAGAAAGGATAGCTATCTTCAAAGTATTGTTAAAAATTGAATAGGAATGGAAAAATGTATTTATTAAGTTTCTACTATATATTAATTACTCTGTTATATGCTTTGCAAGTATCCCATCTGAATTTCTCAATACCACTGTGAAATAGATGCTATTGGCATGGACATTGTACCCCCAGAAGCTCAGGCAAACTATTATCAGGGAAATTCCTTTGCTCTCTTACATCCTCAAGACTCCTAACCCCAAACATGTAATAACCCCTATAAAACCCTCAGAGGATTACCTGTTTGATCCTCCTTTAGATTTAAGATGGACAGAGAGATGCACCTCCAGGCTACACCTCCATTCGATCAGGCTGTATCTTAGACATCCATCTGTTCCCTAAACTACAGAATCTTTTATGAGGGTCATCCCTTATATCTCCAGGCAGACCCTGTCAGAAGACCAAACCCCCCACCGAATGCCTGAGGATTTATTACTCTAGAGTCATGTCCTCACCGTGACACAGCATCTGTGGTAAAGAGTATAAAATCCCCAGAATTGATGTCGTCTGGGGGGACAGCTTTTCCATCCATGCTGTCCTCCCAAGGAGAAGATGAGAGAAGCGGTGATGGTTTCAGCTTGTAATTTCGGGATCGTGAGGACGATGTGTTTTAGGAAAACTGTCCTGTTACACAGAAGAATGCCTAGAGTTTTATGAACATGAATCCTGCTTGATAATATGCATCTTTACCCCAAGGGGGCATCCCCAAAGAAGGTGAAGATTCCATGCAGAGTACTATTTCTATACAATGAGCAGTGGGTTAGAACTGTCTGACTTTCTCCGATCTATTGTCTCTCAAACTACAATAGTCAACTTTGTAGGTTAACTGAGAAAAAACACACAACTATTAAATAGCCAGAACAATCACTCTTTAATTAAGAGAAGGGACACAGTGCAAAAATTAGGCGCCACATGTCCACGCAGAGTTCTGAGAATTGAAACTGGCCACTCTGGACACTGACCCCTGGGAGTGCCACTGCGCTAGATGGACTCCAGGGAACAAAAGAATTTGGGGATCCTCTATACCATTTGGGGAGATCCAGGGGCAGGGAAAAACGATTGACATCACCTTAGCTACAAAGAAATGGGCGTGTTCAAACTACACCGAGAATACAATCAAGCTTGGGAAAGGAACCATAGCTAGAGGAGAGGGTGTCAGGGAAGGGGTTGCTTCCAAAGGATGCTAAAAGGATGGCCCCTGCCCTGGTGTGGATCTTCTGGGGAAAGGGTCTCTGATACAATGGGGAAGGCTACCTAATCACCATTATTCAGTTCAAAACTGCTAGGCTGAGATTCCCTTCGGGGTGGATTCTCGCTGGAACAGGGAACAAGCACAAGCTTGGAGGTCTTCAACTTACAAGCTCATCAGATCTTACTAGGCTACAAGTTTGGGGTTTCTAGATTCCGTGTCGACATATGGCTTTATGGGTTTTATTACTACAATATTTTGTCAGATGTTCAGATAAACGTAGGTGTTTGTTACTAATAAAACATACAATTTTTTCTGGGTCATCTCAGAACTGATTCTCGCTTCCACTCTAGCCTGGGACATATGTTCTTGTTCTTTTACATTTTCTATTAAATGTTCCAAATAGTAGAATTCTGTTCAATCCTTTCGATTACTGCTGTCTTTCCATCATCTCTCACTCCAAAAACTTACTGTTTTTCTCCTGACAATTCATCGTCTAACCAGATAAGAGATGACTTTAAACCAAAGGAGCTAAAAGCTCTCCAGGGACTAGACTTTATAGATTTGGCAGAAGAAAAGGCTAGGACCAGCTGTACTTATTACTAAATGTTACCATTGTAGAATGGTTAGCAATACTTATTACTCACCAAGCAGTTGATATTGCATAGACGTTTCTAAGTAATCTTTCTAAATTAAATGTCCTCCCCACTGTTTGCTACCTCATGCCCAAAGCACCAGTTGTCTTCAGTCACTGGAAGGGGACTAATGCCGATGATATTCCTTTTCTTTTTTCTTTTTCCATTGAACCATCTTCTTAGAGTTCAATAAGACAAAATAGCAACTCATAGACTCTTAGAGATGTTTAGAGTAAATTGTGTCTTTTGCTGAGTTCTTTGAAATATATTGACCTTTGATTTTTTTTCCCACTTCACCAGTTAGTCTTTACATTCCTGATAACTCATCGATGATTGATAACCCAACTCACTCCCTCTTCATTTTTCAGGAAAGGTGTTTATCACTTTCTAGATCATTAAAGTTATTCTTAGATATTTGCATAGCATCACTTTGCATAAGGTCCTGCCTGCCTCAGCATCTTGGTGACATTTTACTGTTTCATCTCTTTACTTGCCCTTTTTCTTTGAGATGCTCCTTTGATATATTTAGCCATTTGCTGATGAGGGTCCCTCAAAGGTAGACTATACACAATTACCATTGGAATATTCATGCTTACTGCTGCTATTTTAGGGAAAGTGTCAGTTAATAGGAAAAGAAACTCCTCAGCAATGAATCTGAGCTGCAGCCTAATCTTGATTATCTATGGTAATGGAAAGCAGGGAGCACATGATAATTGAAATTCACATATAATCATTCACCCCTTGGTTACAAATTCCCTTGCTCTTGGGCAAACTTTCACTAGAGCCGCTAACCAGTAGTAGAATTAACCAATTTCAGCTTTATTTTCTTGATTTCCCCTAATCATTCAACAGGAATGAAGTGCAGTCTAATTTAAATGGAAGTGAATTAGAAAAAGCAGTGAATAGAGAAATATTGAATTGAAGAGCAGCAATTCTGTCGATATTTTTGTCCTATATAGTGCTTCTGTTTTGGTCCCCTCTTCCTAGCATCTCTATCCAGGGGATTTTACTCTTTCTTTTTGCATTGTGGACACCTTTGGTAATCTGGTATAGTAATCTGGTATAGCCTAAGAACATTATAGAACAATACTTTCAAATGCATAAAACAAAATACATAGGAATTCCAGGATAATATTGTCAAAATGTAATTATTTAAGTATTAAAAAACAAACCAATCAAATTCATAAACCTGAGGCTAAGAATCCCAGGGACTGGTTCTAGCTCCCCATGAATGACAAAAATAACAGCTTCCGCTTTCTGAGCTCTGTGTCAGATTTGAGGGTCATTAGTGATGCTGGTCATCTGTTAGAGACAGGTCAGCTTTAAACTGAAAAGATGCCACCCTATTAACAGAAAAACATCTTTCTGATCTGACTTATTGGTTTATTGCTCATGCCTTTTTTGGAAAGGCTTTAAAAATAAAATTTCAATTAATAAGCATTTATTCCTCTTCCTCATCTTCCTCCTTCTGCCAATTAAAAGAAAAAAAAGAAAGAGAAAAACTTGTAACAAATATACATAGTCAAATAAAACAAATTCCCTCACAATAGCCGTATCCCCAAACACATTTTTTTTTTCTATTTTATCTTCAATCCAACACTGCTAAGTCAGTATAACTCATCATAAGGCTTCTAGAATTATTGGCTGCCATTGCAAGTGGTGAGAGTTCTTAAATCTCTCAAAGTCGTTTTCAGAGATATTGCTTTTTGATAGCTGCAGCTTATTGTTTGATAGCCTCTTCCATCCTCACTACTGTTTTTTTAAACTTGATAAACTAAAAGATACATAGATCTTAAACAACATTTTTCCTAAGTTTCAACTTTGCTTCTTTATTGTTTCTTTTTCTTTTGTCCTTTTCTTTGTCAAGTCAGAAGCAATGAAATGCCTTTTCTGGAAGAAAGGACACCAGATTTGATTCAGTTTCAAGGAACTCTAGGAGAGCTGTGAGGCATTCAAATTCCTTGGTGATATATGTATTTTTTAAAAAGTAGTTGCATGTAAATATTGGCTCTTTACATGACTTTGCCCAAGGAAAAATGTCACCTAAGCAAAAAAAAAATACTATTAACATTTTATCATCATTTACATTAAGACATGCATATGAAGAGAAAGGAATAGGGAGAAAGAGAAATGAGGGAGAGATTGCATAGGAATGTATATATTATCAACTGCTAAGTCAATAGGGACTGTTGCTAAATGTTCTTACAAGTGTAATAGCCTATCTCATGATAATTCTAGCCTGAAGCTCTATGACATGACTTCATGTTCCGAGTTAATGGGAACAGAACTACTTTTTGTTAATAGTTGAATGGCAGATTTTTCTCCCCAACCATGTCAAAGAAATTAATCAGTCCTGCAAACAGCAGCAACAATAACAAAAAGCGTGTGTGTTGTAGAAATTCCCAGTAATAACATGCAAGAGTTATTACCCTTGATACTTAGTAGATTTTTTAATGGCTAACAATAATCATTTTGATTGAATATTGACTTATAATAGGCTTGTAAAGGCATTCAAGCATCCCTAAATGCATCCATCCTCAAACTTCCCATGCCTTAGGAAAATGTTTGGGACAATAGATCTTAGAGTCATTAACAACGAAATATTTCACAACAAGGGAAAATCAATATTAGTGCCCTAAAAAAAAAATTGGATGATTAAAATGTGTCAATTATGTAAATTTTAGTCATTAAATTTATTATTGATCATCATTCTTTGAAAAAGAGGAATTATTCCATTGCAGATGATAACTGAATCTCCTTGGATGATTATGGTTAACATTCGTGTTATATCAACTCGGAATTCTCTGGATATACTAATCAACTGATATTTCCTTTAACAGTTTGACTGATTTGAATATTTTAATCTGTCTAGATTAATTTAAAGAGGGTGTAGGGGAAAGGAAGGGAGGGAGAAATAGACCATTTCACCAGTATTTTTAATAGTCCTCTCAACAATCTGAAATATTGAAAATGAGGGGTTGTTTTTGTGTATGTGTATGTATGTATGTATGTATGTATGCGTGCATATATGTGTGATTTATGGTTTTTTTTGAACGGTGAAAATGCTTTGGGTTATACTGCCCTTTGGTGTTAAAAAAGGAGTCAAAGAAGGAAAGAAAGATCCTCCAGAGACTAATCTAGGGCAGAAAATATGTGAAGCTATTCTACTCTGATACCACGGATACCACTAAAATTCAGCTTTCACAACATGTGTGGACTGCAAAGTGAGCAGGTTGGAGGTTAAATTGGACTCTGAAGAATTATGAAAAATGATTTCTTGCTTTTCGCTTTATCACTTTGTGTCTACCAGGACAACAAAAAGCTATTTGTTGAAAAAAATCCCTCATTCAAGTCTTGAAGTGATGCTGTCTCTTATGACACTTCCTGCTTGACACAGTATCTTGGGATGATAAAAAATTAAACAAGTAGTGAACTTGTTAGGGACTCTTAGCTCTGATCCTATGACTGGTAAATGTAATGGTAATGGTAATGGTATAGCTGGTAAACATGAGTGCATTACTAGTACTTTTGGGGCCAAAAAGGTAGCACAGTGAATAGAGTACCAAGCCTGAAAAAGGAAGACCTGAGTTCAAATCTGTCCTCAGACACTTACTAGTGTGACCTAGGCAAATCACTTCACTCTGTTTGCCTCAGTTTCCTCATCTCTAAAATAAGCTGAAGAAGAAAATGGTAAACTACTTCAGTATCTTTGTCAAGAAAGCCCCAAATTGGGTCACAGAGTCAGACATGATCCAAAAACAAGTATTCCTTTGAAGTCTCAGTTTTCTTAACTATATATAACATGAAGAGGCAGTATAGTGCAGTAGATGGAAACTCAGGAAGTCAGGGTTGTGTCAGGAAGGCCTTGATTCAAAAGCTCGTGACATGTACTGACCGTGTGGTCCTAGACAAGTCAGTTAACTTCTCAGGGTTTCTAAGCAAGTATCTAAATGTAAATTGTAGAAGTTACTGATTTCTTTTGGTAGAAGGAGTTCTCTAGGAGTCCCATACTACAAAGAAATCACAAGGAGAGGGAGAGAGACAGAGAGAGAGAGAGAGAGAGAGAGAGAGAGAGAGAGAGAGAGAGAGAGAGAGAGACAGAGAGACAGAGAGAGAGAGTGAGAGAGAGAGAGACAGAGAGAGAGAGTGAGAGAGAGAGAGACAGAGAGAGAGAGAGAGAGAGAGAGAGAGAGAGAGAGACAGAGAGAGAGAGAGAGAGACAGAGAGAGAGAGAGAGAGAGAGAGAGACAGAGAGAGAGAGAGAGAGAGAGAGAGAGAGAGAGAGAGAGAGAGAGAGGGAGGGAGAGGGAGAGGGAGAGGGAGAGGGAGAGGGAGAGAGAGAGAGAGAAGGTGGAGGGAGAGGGAGAGAGCAAAATTTTTACTCAATAGGGTTGGTGCAAGGGTCAAATAATATATGTAAAAATACTTTGCAAACTATAAGACAGTTTATAAATTAATCATCAGGGGGAGAGGAAGGAGAAAAAGGAAGAGGAAGAAGAAATGGGGTGTCAGGAAAGGAAAAGGAACAGTGGTGTTGATGATAATCAACTGTATCTGTTTTCCTTTTCCTTCACTTAGAGTCATTGGTTGAAAAAGCAGCAGCTGTTTGATGGAATCCAGGGGAATGGGCAGGTTTTTAGGGTTCAGGATTAGTGCTCGGGGATTTTCTGATGTTATCAATACACATGGAGTATTATGCACCTTCAGAAAGCACAACTTTGGTGATGCCCTTACTTTTATTATCAAAGACTGAAAAAGGAGAGAATGGAGTTTAGGTAGAGCAGGAGAGGCGGCAGAAGAGGCTGATAACTGGGTAGTGCCAGTGACAAAACAGCTGGGACAATGACTGCTATGGAAATCTATGTATGGTATTTTGGTTAAGTGGATACAGTCTGTTCTCTGGAATAGAGATTGCCAAGCATTTCAGATCTATAGCATCTCTTTATTATGCTGGGTTGTATCCTTGAAATAAAGCAGTGCTTACAACGGGCATTGAGGTGTATAGAGCTGCTTGTCCCAGGGGAATGACCTGAAACAGCTGTGCTTTCAGTTTGTCCCCCCCCCCCCCCCCCTCCGACTCTCCTCTTGCTCTCGAGCTATCGTTTTTCATTCCTCATTTGGAAAGTGACACCTGTCCGCTCTTGCTGTCATGAGCTTTTCCCTGGACCTCACACAAGTCTTTGTTTCACATCGATCTAACAACATGGTTGGTTATGTCATGAATTAAGATGGTTTATTTTTGCTCCATGTGATGTGGGCAGACAGGTGGCAGTGAGGGGCAGTAAAAGGAACAAGGCTCTCATCCTCTGAAATTTTGCATCTCTCACTAGTTAGCACTGTTTAAACATCCACAGAAAAACTTGGAGTTTCAGCATTAGTCAAGCATGAATTACAGATTGTTCAGTTACCCAGTCTGTGTCCTGGATCTGTAATATTCTATACTGGACATCAGCTTTGTGCCTATCTGTTTTTTTTTTTTTAAACCCTTACCTTCCGCCTTGGAGTCAATACTGTGTATTGGCTCCAAGGCAGAAGAGTGGTAAGGGCTAGGCAATGGGGGTCAAGTGACTTGCCCAGGGTCACACAGCTATGGCTAAGGCCAGATTTGAACCTAGGACCTCCTGTCTTTAGGCCTGGTTCTCAATCCACTGAGCTACTCAGCTGCCCCCTGTGCCTATCTGTTTTATTAATGCCTCATATTGTTCTTTATTTACTGGAGTTAGAACTGTAAGATAGAATTACCTAGAGTGGTCCTCCAATGTACCATATCCCCTATCCCCCATATTTTCATTCCAGAAGGGTAGTGAGACCTCCCCCATTGACAAATGATGATAAGGTGGACAATGGGGAACAAGGGACCTTCGTGGTAGGAACTCTGGCATTCCAGAAGAATCCCCCATACCTGTGTATACTCCATATATGTCAAACCCCCAAACATATGTACACCTGAATTTGGCCATACCCATTTCCCAGGGTTTTCAGAAAAGGTGGAGATATCTCTGGAATGGGAGATGACTAGTCCCCAGTCCTTAATAAATTTGCCAACCCTGATCCAAAGGGCAAGGAAGCTACTACTCTACAGCTGGAGCTGCTACTGCACACATGGAGTTACTACTCTCCACTAGAGCTGGTACTCCACACCTGGAGAGCTGCAATTCCATCAGCTCCAGAGAGACTATTCTACTAGCCCCTGGGCTAATGCATCAGTCTAAGGCTAGGCTACCTGATTAGCCTCCAGGTTATTCAACCAACTATTCCACCACCATAAACCTCTTTTTTAAAAAAAAAATTATTTTCTTACTTCTGAATTGAATGGAGTTAGAGTCTTCCATTCTTGGGGCAAGACCCTGATACAAACTTGAGTGTGTTTCTCCCACAACACATGAAGAAAGTTTTATATAAACTTTGTTTATCTTTCCTAGTGCCTAGCTTAGTCCTACATAAAAAGAAAATACTTAAAAATTCGTTAAGTGACAGTATGTCTGATTTCAATTTCAAATTTTCCATTTGTGTTAGAAATTCAATATATTTTTTAAAATTAAAAAACAACAAATATTTAAATATTTCTTCATATTCTTTGACTTTCTGAAATATTAGAAAACCAAGTTTTTAGTTGCTAATATTCTAAAACTATTGATTAAAGCACAAACATCTTTTTGTGTGTCTTTCACACACAAAAATTGTATTGTTTTGTTTTGTTTCCCAGTAAGAATGATGTGTTAGACTGGTCATCTTTTTCTTAATGTAGCTATAAAGCTCTTTCTGGGTAGCCATGCAGCCTATGGCCATGGATTAGACTTCCTATCAAACCAGTCCAGATTGAAATAATACCCAATACCACTTCCAGGTTCCTCACATTCAATTCAATTCAATAAATATCTATTTCTGGTAATAGTAGTAGTAGTAATAGTAGCAAGGGTAGCAGAGGTACTAGTGATATTATTGTAGAATTAACTGTTTTTGTTCCACCTTTCCTGAGAGGCATTGTTGGGGGGGGGGGGTAGAAGCAGATATTTAATGGGAATCAGCTTATGTATACACTTGTGTGTATACTGTCAAGGGCACAAGCATCCATCCATGTAGTCCCTCTTGACTTTCCACTTTTACTTACATTTCTACCCAAGGATAAATATTGTTCCCACCTCAACATCTCTTGCATCTGTCCCCTTCTCATCACTCTCATATCTACTACCTTAATTCAGCCCTTCTCACATCTCATCTGAACTATCACATCGCTTTCTAATTTGGCTCCTTGAGTCTCTTCCCACTCCACTCTGTCTTCCACACAGCTGCCAAAGTAGCCTTTTCCTTTCTCTAGCCAATAAGTTTCAGTGGCTCCCTTTTACTTCCAGTATCAGATATAAACTCCTTTATTTAGCATTTAAATCCTTCCAAACCTGACTCCAACCTATCTTTTGAATCTTATTCCACATCATTTTCTTAACTCACTCTGTGATTCAGCCAAACTGACAATCCTATAAGGTCTTCCCTCTTTAAGCCCTCTTCCTTTGCAGTGGTTGTCTTCTGTTCCTGGAGTGTTCTTGCTTCTAATCTCTGCTTTTTAAAACCTCTGGTAAGGCAATTAAGTGCTGCAGTTGAGAGAGCACTGGGTCTTGAGTTAGGAAGATGTGAGTTTAAATTCAGCCTCAGACACTAGCTACCTGGGAAGTGACTACACTTTACTTCTGTCTGCCTCAGTATCCTCAACTAAAGATGAGGGTCCTCATAACAACTTCCCTCATAGGCTTAGAGTGAGGTTCAAAGGAGTCTGTAGTTGGAAATCTTGTGCCTTTGAACTACATTTCCCAGGAGCCCACTGACTTCCTGTCCTTACATGCTGACATAGACAAGAGGACACATTTGGTGGGGTTCCTGGTCTTGCTCTCTTTGTTTCTTGTAGGCTATTGTGGAGGAGCAGGGTTTTTGAACTGGTAGATTAGCCATGAGCACGTGGTTTTATTTTGTTACCTTTTTATTTTGCCTCTTATAGTGATTATTAATAAATCTTATAAAATATACCATTGGAATATTATTGGTTAATTTTAATTTTTACAGGAGATAATGATTTGTAAAGTACTTAGCACAGTGCCTTGCCCAAAGTAGATGCTTAATAAATACTTGTTCACTTTTCCTTTCCTCAAATCTCAGCTGAATTGCTACTTTCTCTCCATTGTTCACCTCTTCAGTTGCTAACCTCCCCTCCCTAAATAACTTTGTATTGTGTGTGTGTGTGTGTGTGTGTCTTTGTGGCAGTAATACATGGCCAAGTAGTCAAAAGGTATTTTTGGTGTCTTTCCCCTTTCCATTTTAACAACCTTCTCTTCTATTGCTTCCCTATCTCCTCTGTTCTATCTCTCCATGTAGTCTTAATGTAGGCCAGTACATATATATCAGTGCGTATCAGTACATGGCCACTTAACTTTTATGTAGATGCACAGACATATGTATACATATCTTTACCTAGACGGTTAGTCACATTTCGATACGGCATGTAGATGTTAAACCAACGTGGTTTGCATAGAGATCGATGACACTCGTCCCATGTTGGGAAAGGAGCCAAGCTAAATTGGGATGACCTGAGTCAAGCCTCGCCCCTGGCAAGCACTGGTTGTGTGCCTTGGGCATGCCAAGCCCCTCAAGGCCATTGTCAGCTTTTTAAGATGAAAAATGGCAGAGTAGTTGCCAAAATGCATTGGCAAAGCGACCTCGGTTTAGAGATGTGAAACCAATGTGTGTACATGTCTATGTGCGTGCATGTACATATGAAAACATAAGTGTGGGTAGAAATAAACACATACATACAAACCTGGGCATACTAGACCTAGATAAGAATCTCTCTACTATATTGTTGGGGAAGAATGAAAGTTAAATTGTCAGGCTACCCTACCACTGCTGTAAGGAATTCTGGTTAATTCCAAAGATTTATTATGCAAGACAATTGACCGACTTTACCTGGAGAGATAATAATGAAGGGACTTCCTAATTTCTTTTCAAGCGCCAATTTTCAGAAGAGTGTGAAAGGCTCTCACTTTTATTCTGTATATAATCTAATTAAAACAGTTACCATAAGGGTTATCTGCTCCTACATGACCATAGAGCAAATGACTGAAAATCTGGCAAAAGAAACCATAAGGCTGATCGAATCAAGAAGAACAACTTCTAGAGCAAAGAGAAAATGCTTTGTGATGATTAGGAGTTGTCATCCATTGGGAATCTTTTCCACTAAAGCTTTTTTTTTTTCCATATTTGTTCTTGCTTTGTCCAAGTTCTATGCTGCTATTAGCTGAACAGTTGTCATTTGTATTTCTGCTGACTTGTGCATTTTGCACAATGGATCTAATTATTAGAGGCTCTTTTTGGTCATTGGAAATTGCAGTGTTAGCTAATTTCTCAAACTGGTAGTGAATTCAGAATCAATTAAGGACTAGTTTGTATTCATTAATGTCCATGAAAGTTTATTTTGCTTTTATTTTAATTGAGCAAAAAAGACAATGATAAGACATCTGGCTTCCTTTTTTGGTATCATCGCAGCCATGCTTGAATAGTCTAGAGAGGGCCAGAGTAACCAAGTGATTTATCAATAGGACGTTGAGATCATTCTTGGGCACTTCTCTGTTTGCCTGCTTTACATCCCAAAGGGTGGAATGATAGCAGGATAATTTTAAACGAATTATTTGACAAACTGATGAAAAGATACAAATGTTAGAATTTCATGCATATGGACAAGCAGGCTAAACTTCAAATAATTTTATATAATCAAATCATTTATTAGGTTTGTGAGGATAGGAGCTTACAGCTAAACAACTTGTAGCTTAATTGCTTCTCATACTGCAGTGGAGTTAGAAATGTCTTTCTGGCCCCTATACCCAAAGCGGGGAAACCCAGCCTCAGGCAGTAAGAGTGCTATATGCGAAACAGTAGGTAGCATAATTCAGCCATGTCAAATTAATGTTGTTATCCTGGGAACATAGATAATATAATGAAGGAAGAATAAGGACATTTAGGAGAAAGAGTCCTTCACGAGGGCATCTCCTTCTGGTTTCTGCTCATGAGGAAAAAACAGAGATTTATTTTCAATTTTAAAATTCAATATTCAATAAGTTAATATATTTGAATAGACAAATGTACTTCATAGATTCCTTATTTAATCTTTAGGTCTGGAAAGAGCCAGTTTGGTTTCTGTGAAGGACATTTCAGAGAGAGGAGAGAGACAGAGACAGAGACAGAGAGAGACAGAGAGAGAGAGAAAGAGAGAGAGGGAGGGAGGTAGGGAGAGAGAGAAAGAGGAAGAGAGGCAGGGAGAGACAGAGAGAGACAGAGAGAGATATATGGAATTATATATTTTACATATATGAAAAAAATAATATACCACATACATTCTTGCACATATACATATATATATAGTGAGGAGAGAAGTGCTGAATTGTACATGTTTCTATGTATAATTTTCAAAGTATAAATCTCCTGGAAAGCTAGTCCCTTGATTGCTCTTTGCTCCTACGGTTTAGTCTTTTCTGTTTCCTTGCGATGATAGATGATTAGGAAAAGGAAACAGCAGGTTTTTGTTCCCAAAGATAGATAAATGGGAAGACGATTGTGCATACCTGAACCTGGTTGAACAAAGAATCTAATCATTTGAGACGTAAAAAAATTGAATACTGAACAATATAATATTCTTCAGAGGAGAAATCATTTTCTACATGTACTAGATAATTTGTCTTTTTGATGCTCAACTTCTAGTTCTGTATAAAAGAGACACTTGTGATATATTACCGAGTCTCTGTGTAAACTCCGAGAGGGACGACTGTAGTTTGAATGAGGGTAAAAAAGAAAATGTCAGCCTTTTCTAAGTCTACCAGCTGTGACTACTGAAGCCAGGGCTCTGCACTCTTCCTCTTCACCAAGAGAACGACCTGCTCTGAAGACCATGTACACGACCTGGATCAGGGTTAGTCCTGCAGGACTCTGGTCCAGAACGAGACGGTTAGGTTCCTTTTCTCTCCTTTCCCCAACAGCAGTGACCTAAGGAAGGTTTACTTAAACTTCGCTTTGAGCTCGTCTGAGATCTTCCCAAATGGCGGAGGAGGGTACTTCATGCACAGTATGAATAAGTTAGGGGGCAGATATTTATTTCCTATAGACAAAATGGCTAACACTGGACAGAAAAAGTTGTTGCAACAGGTCTTGGTAACAACCACTGTTATACTCTTATGGCATGTATAAGTGGGAATTTTCTACCTTTGGACTATGTTCCCCAGAATTCCTTTTGTATCTCCCAGCATCCCTTTCCCGGTGTCCTCACCTTTGTGTTGTCATGGGATTGTTTATAACTTTCTGTGGCTCCTCCCTCTTTCTCTTCTTAGCCAGACCATGGCTTGGATTAGTGAGCTCTCTGAACTCTAGGGTTTGTTTGAATCCATCTTATCCATAGAATACTCGAGTTATTGCATATTAATTTTAATTCTCAGCAGTTTCAGGAACTGAAGCAACAACACTTTATACACTATAATGCTCGACTGGGATACTGAGTTTGGCTTGGCTTTGTAGGTAGGTGTTGTTATGTCCCCCCAGCTTGGCGTAGTCCAAACTCCCTCAAGTCTTTGTTGGAAAACCAGCCTTTTCGACGTTCCTCTTCTCTGAGGCTAATTCCTCCTGGCAAAGAGACGATCTTCCACCCTGAGCTCCCAAGATTGTCTCCTAGACTCGGTGTGTCCAACTCAAGATCGCTGTGCAGTCACTCACGATCCAGCAAAGAGACACGAAGAATTAGATTCAAATTCTCCTTGTTGGGCCTCCTGCAGTAGCTCCTCCATGGGAAGGGTCCCCATGAGTTTTCCCCACTGACCAATGAGATTACTTTATCATCCCCAAAGGTCCTGAGTCCCGAGCATCGGGACAGCTGGAATGAGAAAGGGCAAGTTCACCCAAGCTCCATCACTCCTCTAAACGAGAGTATGAGTGTGGGAAGATGTACAACTAAGGGTGAGTGTGTAATGGGGCAGGATGAGAGACCGTCTATACACGTGAGTAGTCTGCCCTCATTCTCGACTTGAGAAAAGTAATTAACTGACAGCGTAGAAACTAGTGCTCAGTCACCCAGGCCAATTGTTATACAGGACGACTAGATGATGGAAATATACATTTTTTAACTGTGTGACTCAATTTTTGCTCTATTTTGAAACACAATGAGAGAATGAAGATATTATATAATTTTCCACAACTATACAGACTTTTTTTACAGAGCAATTGTTAAGGAAAACGTTTCTCAAAAATGTTTGCAGAAAAAAATCAGTGTAACTTTGACAAGAAGGAGCTATCCAGTAGGGAAAAAAACCTTTGCATCAAGTGTATAGCTGAGAAAATATGGCATCCAAAATCTGCATGGGATGACTACAAATAATATAGTCGTTTAGCCCAAAGATACGAAGAGAGAATTTTCAGAAGAATTGGAAGCTATCAACAATGAATTTCTCCAAATTATGAAGAGAAATCCAGATTAAAATTAGGTTTTACCTCGTACTTGGCAAATTGGCCATGAGGACAAAGATGGCAGTAGCTGATTTGGGGGGGACACGGGGAATCTGGGCACACTGAGCTCGCTGGCTAGGCTTCATTAGCTCCTGGCTGGGATGCTGACTCCACTTTTTCACCCCAACCCTTTTCGGCTGTATTCTGACTCTTCTTACCTGAAACATCTCTGGGCCATGCCGGCTCCTTATCCCGTTGGTGCATTTCATTTCAGGCCTCCATTTTGAGGAGGGTCCCAGAGCAGGCAGGTCTCATCCCACTTGCAACTGGATTTCTGACTCTGGACTTCACCACTAGGGCCCTTAACAAAGCTTTCTCCTCTTAGACCTCCTTCCACGATAGCCCTACCTGCTTTTTAGCTTTTCATGATCTTACTCCATTTGAAAGTAAACTCCTCGGGGCCAGGAACTGTCTTTTTGCTTGTACTTGCATGTTGAGCACCTGCTTGGCACATTGGAAAAAACCCCAAACTTAAATGTTTGTGGCCTGCCTATGTTGGGGTCCAATCGCTCTGGAAATCCTTTTGGAATTGTGCATGAAGGCACTGAATTCTTCCTATCACTTAACCTAGCAAACTATTGTTGGAACCGAAAGAATCATGGAAGTGCTTTTTTGTAGTAGTTAAAAGAAAAATAATCAACAAAGCAATGGGTTCAAATCAAGAAAACATCTAATGCCCAGTGGACTTATGCGTCGGCTATGGGGGGTGGGGGGGAGGAAAAGAAAATGATCTATGTCTTTAACGAATAATGCTTGGAAATGATCAAATAAAATATATTTAAAAAAAAAGAAAAATAAATGTGCCATTCAATTGGAAAGTGACTGAAAAAACTGTAGCAAACCAGTGAAGTTTGGCACACGTATGTTCTTAGATCCACACATGTGCATATATGTGTGTATGGGTCTATATAATAACTATGTTCATATTATACATGCATGTAGAAAGATTTAAACCTGAGCCTTTCACCTAGTCCCATGAGACTTCCTTCTGGAGGGAAAGTCCTACTTCACCAGTCTCAGGCTAACAATAGACTTTAGGTAGTTTGGGTGGGAATAGCTAATCCCATCAGATGTTAAGTATCTCTTTTGTCCCAATGGTTTCTCCCCTCAGGCCAAATTCTGTTACTAAGATGGCCCAGCCTTTGGCTGGGTCCTTCTCTTTTGTGTCCATTGTAAAGCATCAGCTCCTCACTGTTAGTCCTGTCTGGAACTCTTCATTTTCCTTTATTACCATTGTAAAGTCAATCAACTGTCCCTCTCATCCTCAGCCCCCTCCTCCCCCACCTTGCTGCACCTAGAAAGGTATTTAAGCTCCCCAACTTTAATGGTTCCCTGGAATTGTCATCTAGTGTGGTGGCATTCCCAGGGATAATGTCCCCAGAGTCCAGGGTGCAAACCCTGTAAACATTGCGACGCCAGACTGAGTAAAGGGCCAAATATTGGATTCATCCCTTTCCTGCTTACAGACTTGGATTTTCGGACTACTTTGGTAGTTCTGTGTTATTTCTATGTTAGCGGTATATATGATGAAAATGATTTGAACATAAGGAAGTAATTTGAGGAATTCAGAGAAATGAGACGACACCATAGCATAACAGAAAGAATGCCGAAGTACCGTGATTCTGCTCTTGGCTCTTCTGCTGATTAATTGTATCAGCATCTCTGAGTTTCAGTTTCTTTTATTTTTAAAACAAGAGATTTGGATTATAGGATCCCTGAGATCTCCTTAACCCAAAGAATTTAATCTTTGAATAGAAAATGAAGTAAGAAGAAATAGGAAGTCAACTTGCATAATGTTGACAATCTCAACAAAAAGAGCACAAATGTGGAGTCAAAAGCTTAGTGATTTTGGAGGCCCACTTTGGACTGAGAGAGCAAATGAGGTAAGAATGTACTTCTCACCCTTCTTGAAAGGGTGTGAATAAATCCTTCCCCCAAAGCTTTTCCATACCTTTGTGGGAAAGGAAAGGCATTCTCTGGGAAATACCCATGCTCCAATTCTGATGGGAACCATTGGTAATAAGCCTTTATGAAGTTTGACGTTCTTTAGCCGAAGGCAAGAAGTGAAGCCCCAAACGCAGATATTGTTGGCCAGATGCAGCCACCAATCTTCATCTCTCCCTAGTCACCTCTCAGAGAGTTCTCTATGGCATGTTCATGGGGAGTTTAGCCTAGGACAAAGGAAAGGAACTCATTGGACCTAGTTCAATTCTTTTTGGAGAAGTTTATGTAAAGAGGGAATCTAGTAATGATCCCTCACCGTTTAAAAGTTGCTTAATTGTTTTCAGTTTGGTCTGGTTATTTGTGACCCCTTTGGGGGGTTTCTTGGCAAAGAGATTGGAGTGATTTGCCTGTCAACGTGGACATCTAGAGATCCCCAGTTTATTTCGTTTGAGGGTAGAAAGCCCAAATTTTGCCCTTGTCACAGGAGAGGTTCCCCCTGAGGGAAGGTCCCACTTCACCAGGCAATGGACATCCACTTCAGCTTTGGCCCAGTAGGTAGCACATCAGCTGAAGTTCTGGAGGAGGGTGTGATATAGTGGGAGAGGCTTCTGGAGACAGAAGAGCTACTTGACTTGGGATGGGGTCTGCCTCTCACCTGAAGTGAGTGTCTATTGCCTGGTGAAGTGGGACCTTCCCTGGGGGGAACCCTCCTGTGACAAGGGCAAAACCTGGGCTTTCTACCCTCAAAAGAAAAAAAAAAAACTGGGGATCTCTAGATGTCCACGTTGACATGCCAGACCCTTTTCTTACTCTTTTTATAGATGAAGAAACAAAGGCAAACCTCTAAGCCTAGTACTGCATCTACCTACTATGCCAGGGGTCCCCAAACTATGGCCTGTGGGCCACATGTGGCCCCCTGAGGCCTTGATCCAGCCCCCACCCCCTTCTACTGGATTGGATTTTAGTGAGAGTCATAGGTGTAAGAGGACCAGTATTGTGATTCTAAAGTGATTAGCATACACTCCATCATAATCTGAATACAGTCAGTACTAGGCTTCTCCCTAAGATTGTGCTTCCCCTCATCATAAGACTCTGACTACCCAAATACGGCACAAACAGCACGCCCCCTTTCCTGTTTGGAAATAGCCATCTCTTCCCCCAGAGTGGAGGAGACTGAGGTAAAGGCCACTTGACTTGACTGAGTCATTAGTCCAATGACTAATGTGGGCTTTCCAAACTGGACTAACCAGTGGGCTTTGTGGTTGGGTAACTGTTTCTAAATAAGGTCTGTGATGTTATGTCTCCTGACCTTGTATTCATTTTGTTATAAAAACCAGGTCTCAGCCTCTGGGCGTTGTTGTCTCTTGTTGGGGTCTGACAATGTAATACATGCAAGAGAACCTTTCATTGGAGGACTTGGCCCTCTTCCAATACAATCTAACTTCCTACTTGGAGAAATTTGGCGTTTTGACTTTATTTACCTACATTGCCTATATGGAGTCTGTGGGTTTCTGTTTCACAACGCGGCACTTCTGGAAGGGGCCCCTCTTTCACTGGAGGTGCACTGTATGTGGCCGCACTGCAAAGCATGGTGTAGCTCACGTGCAGTACTATTTCTGGTGACATCATCCTCTGCAAGGTACCACCCAAAGTATTATGTGACTGCACAATGGGAGGCTTCAGCATGGTGAGAGGGGAAGGGGATTCCGCACTGTGCAATACTGCTGCCCAGTTCAGATTAGGGTTAGGGTTAGGGTTAGGGTTGGGGTTAGGGTTAGGGTTGGGGTTAGGGTTGGGGTTGGGGTTGGGGTTAGGGTTAGGGTTTTATAGTTCAGCCCTCCAATGGTCTGCGGGACAGTGAACTGGCCCCCTGGGTAAAAAGTTTGGGGACCCTTGTCTATGCCATGGACCTTTGCTGAAAAGTCATTACCTTTGGTAGGCAAACACCCTTCTTAATTGAATCTATGTAAACTGAGTGAGCATAGGTTTTGTATACCTTGAATCAAAGGCATTGCTTAAAAGATTTAGTCAGACCCCTAGTAATTTGTATAAAAAGAAGGCATTAATGAGGGAAATGGGGATTTCCAATTGTGATATCTACAGCCAAATTGGGTTGGGTCACACTTTTTCTGTCCTCCAAACCTCATCCTTGATCCCTCAAGTCAATCAGAAGGAGCCCCATGGTCAAAACTGTGGTTCAAGAGGAGTGAACCTAGCAGAAAACCAGTTTTGCTAGTTCTGTGTCAGCTCTGTCTCATGAACAAGGAGTCGTGGAAGTCCATATTTTTTTAAAATTTAAGTTAATTTATTTAGTCAGTTTAGAACATTATTCCTTGATTACAAGAATCATATTCTTTCCCTCCCTCCCCTCCCCCTATCCTTCCTGTAGTTGACAAGCAATATCATTGGGTATTACTTCTGTCCTTGATCAGAAACTATTTCTATGTTGTTGATGTTTGCATTGGGATGTTCATTTAGAGTCTAAATCCCCAACCATATCACTTTGATCCATATAATCAAGCAGTTTTTCTTCTGTGTTTTTACTCCGACAGTGTATCCTCTGGATGTGGATAGTGTTCTTTTTTGTAGATCCCTCCAGGATGTTCAGGATCCCTGCATGGCCACTAATGGAGAAGTCCATTACATTCAATTGTACCACAGTGTATCAGTCTCTGTGTACAATGTTCTCCTGTTTCTGTTCCTCTCACTTTGCATCACTTCTTGGAGGTCGTTCCAGTCTCCATGGAATTCCTCCACTTTATTATTCCTTTGAGCACAATAGTATTCCATCACCAACATATACCACAATTTGTTCAGCCATTCCCCAATTGAAGGGCAGCCCCTCGTTTTCCAATTTTTTGCCACCACAAAGAGCGCTGCTACGAATATTCTTGTACAGGTCTTTTTCCTTATTATCTCTTTGGGGTACAAACCCAGCAGTGCTATGGCTGGGTCAAAGGGCAGACAGTCTTTTATTGCCCTTTGGGCATAGTTCCAGATTGCCCTCCAGAATGGTTGGATCAATTCACAACTTGTGGAAGACCATATAAAAAATGGTGATTCTTAGTGGGAAAGGTAAGGGTGAGTGTTAACATGGATTAGCTTCTTTGGATAGACCATAACCTCTGGATTTTGTCAGTCAATGAGGAAATGGGAGGACTTCCCAGGCTAGGCTTAGGAAATATATTCTGTTAACAAAGTGAGCCAAACTCTGGTTGGGCACCTGCTCTTGCAAGGATGTTAATAAAGGTCTTTTTTACCTCACAATTGAGTAAGAATTTTCTTTCTAGGTAAGGCTATGTTTCTTACCCTATCTTAGAGACAAAAATTTTGAGGTTCCAGAAATTGTGATGAAAGAGTAGATTCTAAGTAGCACAGAGCTGAGCCAAGAATCAGTAGCTCAGGACAATCAGGGAAAGAAGAAAGGGAAAGGACAAATGTTCTACAGAAGAGAAGGGAGATAAAGAGGGCCATTAGCTTTATAGGCATCTTAGAGCAGAAGATATGGGTTGATGTACCCACCTACCTATATCTGTTTCTAGTGACCTGAATTTTGCTTCAACCATGAAAATGCCAGAAGTGAACTAGAGATAAGATATCAATGTAAATCAAGCAGACTCCAACCTCTTTCTAAATGTTAGGAATTTTCCTAACTGTGGACCTGGAGCAATTGTGATTAAATTTATAGCTTTCATTTAGAATAAATTCCCTAAGGCTTCAGAAGAAGGAAATATTTGTACTTTACAGGTCATCATATTTCCTTTAGGCTTAAATGGAACTAATTAACATAGTAAGATATTGTTTCATTTAGCAAAAAATTAAAAATAATAGGCTTTTTAAAATCAATTTTACTCAGCTCCCAGACGTGAAGAAACTTGGCAGTTTGGGGTCAGGACTTGAACCCTGTTCATTTCTATTATTTCTGTATAGGAATACCTAAACACTGTTCCTTCCTGCTTTTCACAAATAAAGCAAGAGGAGTTGAAATCAATTGGATTTATCTAGAGAGCAAAATAAAACTTATTAAGCAAAAATTAGGAAAGTTAACTTTGCAGAACAGAATAATCTTTGAATCAATTTCTAACTTACTTGGGTAGAGAAGAGCAAAAGAAACAAGAGACCTTTGTTCCCAAATAGAAAGTCAATAACTTACTGGTGTGATTCCTGCTATTCAAAAAGAGGCAGCTTCATTTCTAGGGATTCTGGTAGTAGCTCCATGGGCTGTAGTGTCTAGGGCTTAGATAGCAGTAAGAGCTAACTCCAGCATACCCTTTCGATTAATTGATAAGGGTCTGACAGTCACTCTATTGTTTTTGTTTACTTTTTTTGTCTCTAATTAGTAGGAATGGTTTGGGAAATGGGGAGGGGATCCTTTTCAGAAGTGACTGTTATATATATATTTTGAAATTTTGAAGTATCCGTGAAAGTGTTTTTAAAAAGCAAAAGGAGGAAAATAAAACATTCCCCTAAGCATTACATCCTAGGTTTCACAGTGGTTAGACCCTTGGACTTGGAATCAGGAAGACTCACTTTCATGAGTTCAAATTGAATCTCAGATACTTAACTTAGTGACCCTGGGCATGCCACTTAACCTTATTTGCCTTAGTTCCTCATCTGTAAAATGGGCTGGAGAAAGAAATGGTAAACCAATCCAGTATCTTTGCCAAGAAAACCCTGAAATGGGTCATGGAGAGTTGGACATGACTGAAACGACTGAACAAAAATAACCTTTATATAGTTAACACAAATGGGGGAAGTATTTTAATCTAAGCATTAGTACTCATTCAAAAATGATCTCGCACACAAATCCGGTGGTGATTTTTTTCAATGTCATCCAACTCCATTATTTGTTTTAATCAGCAATAGCAAATGAGATATGACCTGTTCCAGATATCTGCATTTCCTAATGTGTTGGAATAAATAGATTGTTGTTCATATTATATAATAGATTGAGTTCATTGCCTGGGGAGGGGATTGCATTATAATTAAAAAGTTGCCACAGTGCGCCATTGAGGTTACTAGGGAAATTTCCCGGGTTCTTAAATTGTTTTATGTTGAAAGTTTGCTACATTTTAAATAATATACCGTTAGTAGCACTACAGAAACTTAAGAAGTAGATATTTTATTTCCATTTTAAGAGGTACTATAAGCAGAGTAGTTAAGAGACCCAGTGCTATGCCCACAAAATATTAATTCTCTATTTCAGAAAAGGTTGCAGTAATGCCAAAGTTATGAGCATAGAGTTCATGTTGCGGGGAGAAAAATAGCAAAGCTCAACAGATTTTCGTAAAATAGCGTCTGGAGTTAGTCCTTAATTCTTTTGTAAATCATGAGACAACAATTCTAGAAGCTTTTCTTTAGTGTCAAAACCTGGCTTTCCTTGTGCATTTCCATTCTATGATGGCTCGTTTCACTCTACCAGAAGGTAGTGATGACCAGTATAGAAAATGAATAAGAGAGAATCTGGATAGAGGAAGGGCAAGGAGGAAAGTTCGCTGAACTGAGATGGGCCATTCTGAGAAGTAATTGAGAAACAGCAGTACGTGAGAGAAGTAAACAGTGCCTTTGGAGAGAGTAATGTACAACAACCCTCGGAAGGGAAGTTGGCAATAAGTCCTGAAGCCATCCAAAGGCCAAATGAGGAATTTTCATTTGACTCAAAAGGTCCATAACAGAAGGCCACCGAAGTATAATATTGAGTAGCACGTGACATGGTTAGACCTGTGCTTGGGGAGTACCGCTTTGGAGTTGGCGTATAGCAGTATTTCTTACATAATGCTACAAAGAATTTTGAAATATCTCATTTAAAAAACCAGCATTATATTTATTTTTAACAGTCCTTAAAACAACAATTGGGGGCAGCTGGGTAGCTCAGTGGATTGAGACCCAGACCTAGAGATGAGAGGTCCTAGGTTCAAATCTGGCCTCAGACACTTCCCAGCTGTATGACCCTGGGCAAGTCACTTGACCCCCATTGCCTAGCCCTTACTGCTCTTCTGCCTTGGAGCCAATATACAGTATTGACTCCAAGATGGAAGGTCAGGGTTTAAAAAAACAAAGACAAAAAGCAACAATTAATTACAAGGATTCTGCCAGAATTTTCTTTAAACTTAAGGAGCCTAGCCTCCTGGAAAAGTTTGAGAACAGCAGGTGTAGAAGATAGACTAGAGAGGGAAGGAACAAGTCAGGGAGATCGTTAAGAGGCTATTGCAATCATTTAGGAAAGAGGTCATGAGATGTTGACTCAAGCCAAGCATTTATTAAGCTCTTACTATTTGCCAAGAACTGTCCTAAGAGCTAGGACTATGAATAGAAACAAAAAGACAGTCTTTGTTCCAGGTTCTAACAATGTATCAGGAGAAGGCAAAACCAAAACAAACCAAAGCAAAGCAACAGCAACAAAAATCCAGAGATGCAACAGAGGTAAAATCAAAAAGGCCTGGCAACTAAGTGAAAGAGAATTGGCTTTGCCCTTTGTTTCCAGATAGAGGAAGCCTAATTTCTCCTCCCCATGACAGCTTTTTAATACCTGAAGATAAGGGTCCCTCCCCACTGGAGTCTTCTTTCTTGGACTGCTAGGTAGGATGGATAAATAAACAGACAGAGGGATGATCTATAAAGTAAAGCATGTTTTAGAACTAAATTCTAGGGATACAAATTAAAGCAAGGCTAAGCATTCCAGGTTGCTTCAAGTATTCTTTATATTTCTGTTAGTTTAAACAAAAAATTAGAGCATTAGGTAACTCTTTCAGCCTGATCCAAATGGTCGTACTTAACTTTCCTTGGCTTAAACCATACTCTAGATCAGGGTCCCCAAACGTTTTACACAGGGGCCAGTTCACCATCCCTCAGACCGCTGGAGGGCTGGACTATAAACAAAACTATGAACAAACCTGTATAGTGCTGTCTGGGATAGCGGAGGCTGCAGCTGGCTGGGATGGGTCTGTCACACCTTGCACAGCCCGTCACCATCCCCACTATACCAGGCAGCAGTATAGACAGTGCGGAATCCCCTCCCCTCCTTTGTGAGGCGCCTCGTACTCCTTCAGTTACTCTCAGAACAAGGCGCCACACAAAGGATGATGTCACCGGAAGTAGTGCTGTATGTGAGCGACGCTGCCACATACAGTGCTCCTCTCACTGACCACCCATGAAAGAGGGGTCCCTTCCGGAATTGCAGTGGGGGCCAGATACATGGCCTGGGGGGCTGCACATGGCCGTAGCTTAGGGACCCCCGCTCTAGACACTAGGGAGAATTTGCAGCCTCAGGGATGACCCTAGGTATATGCATCCAGAACAGGACAGGAGAGAGAGGATAAACGAGGTAGGATCACTACCGAGACTGCTCTCTAAAGTTGGTCTGTGGGATTATCTTCCTACTTGCTCTTCTAATTCTACTGATACTTTGTTCTGTTCTCTGGGCCCAAGTGGAATGAAGTCAGGTCAAGGCAAGCCAACAAGCATTTACTGAATTTCCACTTGGTACCGGGCATTGCACTAGATGTTGACCAAAACAAGGAAGGGGAGAAGTTCCAGTGGCTGAGGAGTGTACAGTCTAATAGAGGAGACAACCGGGCAGATAATCATGTCTATACAGAGGATGAATTAAGGAGTATTTCAGAGTGAAGGCTCTAGCATGAAAGAGAACAAAAGGAATCCTTAAAATCTCCTGAGACAGACGTAACCACTACTGAGTATCTTGTAAATTGTCTGGTCTCAAAGCCACATGGCCCCAGCTCTTCCAAGCAACACTCATTGGAGCTTGTCTCCAGACTCCTCGCTCTCCTGCTTGGCCTCCATGCTGTCCTTTCCAGTTTATCAGTATCTTCTCTAAAATGTGTCAGGCAACATTAAACATGATACTCCAGATATCATCTGGCCAGACAGAGTACCAGGAGGGACTGTCTCAGGCATTCAGGCTCCATCTGAGAGATGCCAAGCCCTTGGATAGAAGCTGAAAAATCCATTTGGTCACCTGAATGCTTCAAAACACCCGCGTGTGCAATATCATGGCATGCAACCACAAATATTAACAGATATTTTTTCACTTTTAATTCAGGCATTTCACTTACTATCATGGTTTCTACTTTTAGAATCTACATCCAAAAGAGGAAAGTTAAAAGTGTTGGGAATTAATTTTTTGACAAGAAAATAAAAAAATACTATGAATTTTCTTTATCGGTTGTCCAAACGATTTTGGAAATTGATTGGAAATTTAGGAAAAGCTAAGCAACTTCAGCCACTCTCCTACAACCAAGGTTCTGAACTTTATTATTCGTATTACTTTACTAATTACATGTAATAAATTTCCACGTTTTCTTAAGTTATATGATCGACCTTATTGCCCTCCCTCCCTTCCCTTCCTCTTCCTGGTATTGCCAGGTGATTCAATCTGGCTTATACATGTATTGTCATACAAAACATATTTCCATATTGTTTATATTTGTAAGTGAACAATTTTATAAAACCCCAAACCCAAAATGTAAACCCAAATAAACGAGTTCTTTCTCTGGAGGCAGGTAGCTTTCCTTTATCATAAGTCCCTCAGAAGTGTCCTGGATCATTGTATTGCTAAGAGAAGCTAAGTCTAGATCATTCAGGGTTCTGAACTTTTCAAAATATTTCTGTCATTGTATTTCTACAGATTTTGTTTCCTTTGTAATCCTGTATATTTTATTTCATGCTTTTAGGTCACTCAGAGAAAGGGATCATTGGCTTTGCCAGACATCTAAAAGGTCCATGACTCACAAAAAAAGATAAGAATTCTGTCCATAAATCTTGATGACTGATCCAGAATTTATTATTGCTTTGTAACAATATCTTAATTTGTAAATATAATACAAATTAGGAAATAATTGAAGGAATTAGGAAGGTATTCTAGAATGAGCACATTCTAGAATAGGCAATAATAGAATCACTAGATCCCCTATCATGTAATACTATCCATCCTTAATGACTGATTTAGATAATTTCTGTTGGGATCAGCTAACAACAAACACACTGTGACTAATTATCTAATATATACCCAAGGGTTTCTATTCTGATTTCATGGGCAACGCAGAATACATGCATCTGGTGAGCCTATTTTCTACTCTTTCCTACATTGATTAATAATCACAGATTTTTTGTTCATTTGAACACCATGTGGAAGAACTGGTTTTCCTGCCTTCTAAAATGCAATTATGTGTTCACATGTTTTCTTTGCATTCCAAATTCATATATCTTATTCTGGATTTCAAACTAGCAAATAAGGATTAAATATAAATACATACATCAATAATAGTAATATCCCAATGGAGTACTCACGATGCCAGTAAATAGTGTGGTGAAATGGACTAATCTATTCTTTGGACTCAGTGCTGTTTCACAGGTCTTGGGCTAAAATTAAATAAATATTTTAAAAATCCTAAAATTTAATTCGTCATATTTATACAACATAGTTATTAAATTAGAGTATTGTTTAAGGGTGTTAATTTTCTTCAGAGTGCAAACCCCACCTTATAAATCATCTTATTTGTTTTCTTTTAAAATACATAAGAAAGAGCACAGCTCTGAGCTATATGTGTGCGTTAGACAACATTGTATTAATAATTCTGAGAGATGGTTTTACTTATTTCAGGTCAAATATTCAGATGAAAACTGAAAAAAAAAAAGACCATTTTGATATTTTGCCATTATAACAGCAAATATCTGCAAGCTTGGGAATATCTAGATCTTTGAAAAATAGGTCCTTAAGTGCTCTATTTCTTTTTAACCTTTGAAGCAGAAATGCATAACATCAAGATAAAATTCCAAATATTCCATTTTCCAGTAGCCTAGAATTCCAAGCAAAGCAACAGATGGTGGGAAGGCTGCAATGAGATGGCCGGGGGTGTTCAATAGATTGCTTGCTAATTACCATGCATTACTGTATACATCACAACAGGATTTGTGTGTAAATTGTCAGTTGTATATTCTATTTATCACCACTGTCATCCTTTTTCTGCAGGCTGTTTTAGGAATCTAAATACGATATCCCAACTATTAACCACTTCATTTACTCCAAAGTAGGAAAGGGACTTTTGGAAGCAGAAAGGCATGTAAGTGGCATTCCTGTTGATGACTTAGTAATGCAGACATGAATCTTAGCCCTTCCTATTTAAATAATGTACTTTAAGGGCAAATGTAGATTCTATTCCAAAGAAGATGGTGCTTTGATTTGAGCTGCAAATATCATCTTCAGGAATGAAAAATCACCCGAATATGGAATAATACTGGGACTCTTTCTCTGTTAACGCTTCTTCCTAATCTTTCCAAATAACTGTTTTTAGTGTTGTTTTATTGGACTTTTCAGGAACACATTTCTATAAACCAAAAATTTGGTAATTGTTCTAAGAGGTTTTTATTTTTATTTTCAATAGTAAATAAAATAGAAAACAGGACAAAACAAAAATGACATCAATTCCTAATTTCATTGATATGATTCCTTTCATATGTATTAAAGAGTTTATTTAAGTAAAACATTCAAAATTGGAAAAAGTGAAATTAGAGTTAAATTGACACAATGCAAAACTGAGAATCATCCACACACTCATCACATTTTATGTCATAAGGGGAAAGGAGAACACCAATGGAGAGAGTTCATAGAGAGAAGAGTAGAGAGATTTGTGGAATCATAGATTTTAGAACTAGGTACAAATACCTAATCTAACTTCTTCATTTTGTCAATCAGCTGGGACCATGTTTTGCCAAAGGATACCTATGTGGTATGCCGCAGGCACCGTATTTAAACCCAGGTTGACTGACTCCAAATCCATTATGCTTTCCACTGACTCACCCTGATAGGCAATAGAAGTACATTACAAAATCAGGTAACCAACTGTGGCCAGAGAAGTCACCATGCAGGTCTGGTATATCTGTTAGAGCACAGCACTGTGCACTGTCTTTTTATCTCTGCCATTTTCTTTTCTTACATTCAGACCTGAGACAGCTACAGGAAGAGATTCTATGTCAAGTTAAACACAGTAAGAATGCTTTTAAAGACATTCTCTTTGCCTGAAAGAATGCCCATGTGTACAGACTGTGACTAAGAGGTGTTGGGGAAAAAAGCAATTGTTCATCTTATTCTTCTGACTCCCTATCCCATCTTATGAAAACCAAAAGGTGGAGGGAGCCCATGGGCTACAAGATGATAATTAATGTCTCCTTTTTCAATAAGAAAATCAGCTAAATGAATATTATTAGTTTAATAGAACTTTTTGAACTCAATGAAGTTGCTTAAGTTTTAAGTGAATAGGTAAAAGACAGAAAAGTGGAAGTGTGCTGAGATCACAAAGAAGCTGAAATATGAGAGATACAAGACTCAAAAAATATTCCATACAGCTTCCTGGGGTTAATGACTCTTTTTCATATTTTTCATCTTTATTTCACTTTAAAGAAACTAATATTAGCAGAGGAAAGTTTAAAATGTCACAAAGAGTCACAAATAGCAATAAAATTTCTTTTGAAAATAAATTTTTCTGATTTTTTTTAGATCACCAAAATTTCTTCCATACTCTCCCCTCCAAGGAAGTCATCCATATAACAGATTGTGTGATAACGACATTTCTGGCCAGCTCAATTTTTTCATTAAAAAGTTTAATTTTTTAAAAATTCCTTTAAGTGACATCAATGAAACTGAAATAAAAAAAAACAGTAGTGGTAGAATTTGATATTTCTGTATACATGAAATATGATAAAAATTTATTATAAAGGACTACAAATGTGCCATTTATATAAAAGCTAATACATTATTTATTGAGCCACCTCAAGTATTGATCTATTTGTAATAAAACACAAAATTATTGTACAGCTTTGAATAATTTAAAAATCCATAATTGCTTTAATAAAGTTAAATCAAATTAGTAAGGTATGGCCTTGTGACAATAAATCCCAGAAAAGATGATTTTGATCTGCACCCAGAAAGTGCATTTCCTATATTAGAGAATAATCTCCCCGCCTTTAAAATAATTTCTATGAAAGAAAAATAATTGTTGTATATATGTACATGACATCACCCAAACTTATGGGAAAGAAAAGAAGTGATTTGCCATTGTCCCTGAGGATCAGGACACAACTGGGAGATTGTGAGAGGCAGGAGTGAGATGGGAGTAAATTACAGGAATCCAGGACAGCTAGTGAAAAAGGAGATAGGAGTTGGGCCAGGCTCAGGAATATAAAGGACAAGAGAGTTTAGAAGAATCTCAGTTTGAATCAATAGAGGGAGTCCTCACCCCAATAAGATCGCAGAATCAATGATCTAAATAAGTTTGAGTTCTCTGTTCCTGACTACTTAAGCTTCCTCCCACCCCCCTGGCATTCTTTTTTATGTAGGCTTTACCAAAGTGACACCTTTAAATTTCCTTTAAGTATCATATTGATTACATTTTTCCTTTTAAATTTCTTCAAGGATGCATTTCATTTATTTGTAGTTTGATTGTTTCTCGTTTAAAATATTTAGGCCCTAAAGGAATATTTCCATTTAATTTCAAGCACATTTGTACACATAGTTCCTCTCTCAAAAGGAAATGGTATCCTTCAATTTTTGTACCATCACTAATTTTTGGATCATTGCCATATTTCCTGTTGATTTACCCACTTCTTGGATTTTTTTTATGGCCAAAGACCAGTTTTTCTAGAATCACTAACAATTACAGAATCTCAGAGGCAATTTATTTCATATATTATTGTAGTGAAAACACTCTCTCTAATGGACAGGGTCCCACTAGCTCCCAAGGCAGTTTGACTCCAGTTTAACTACTTGGAAGTTTGTTCTTAGTGAAGTTGCAATCTCCCTTTAACACTGAGTCTGCTGCTCTCACCACAAATCGAATCTTTCCTTTACCTAAAAGTATTTCTGTTCTATTTTCATTATTCCGAATGCATTTGCCCTTCTGAAATTCCAAGGAGCTCCATCGTACCCTTATATGCAATGCTCTTTGTCCTTTGACCAGGGACATCATGGGATGAGTCTTGTCTGGTGTATGGCTTCATCAACTGCCATGTTCTGCACATCAGAGACCAGAACTAGAAGCATTTCTGCCCTAACCCTTGGCTGTCTTGATTAGTGAGTGACTGCCACTCAGATCACTCGTTAGTAAATCCTGGATCACCCTGTTTTATTTCATACCCTCTTTCCTGGCCGATTCCTCTACAACCTCACCAACCACCTCACTGCTATACCCGTGTCCTTTTTTCTCCATTCCCCATCCAGTGGTGGGACCACAAACTATGGCCAAATCAACTCTTCCACTCTTCCAGGATGGAGCATGTCAAGTTGTTCCCTGTACTTCCATTCATAACTCTAGTAACTTTTGGGACCAAACTGCCTCTTCTTGGCCACCAGTTCCATGTCTTCTCTCACTCATTAGAATTTAAACTCCTTGAGGATAGGGACTGTCTTTGCTTTTGTATTGTATCTCCAATGCTTAGGATAGAGTATTACAGAAAGTAATTGCTTAATAAATGCTTCAGGGCTGCATTTTCCTCTAAAAGCCATATTTGTGCAGGGCCAACAAAGGAGCACAATGGAGTCCAACATGATCTTTAGTCAACTATCTAACTGCAATGATGAGATCAGTTGTAGACTATCTTCTATGAAACCTTTCTCATCCTTTCCCCAGGGTTGTCATGGACAAATCTGCAAGGTATTCTCACAAATATTTTAATAAAGATGGTAAAATAGTGGTGGTTGGTGTTTGATTATCTTCCAGCTCACTGAAAGATAATGTTGATAATGTTCACTTCTTGATATACAAAAAATCTTTAGTGCCCTTCAAATTGTGTTATTTCTAGCAAGGACCACCTCAATAGTTCCTTGCTCTAAATAAACTGCTCTTCCCACCTTTGTTTCTTTAGTGTTCTCATGCATCACTACTATGACTATACTATTAAAATGTGACAATGTATAGTCATTAATGGGAAAAAAACGACTTGTTATGGGAAGATAAACAGATTTTTTGATCTACTTCTTGTTCTTTTCCCAATTTCATCTTCAGTTGGGTCACTTGCCTCACTTTCCATTTTAAATAATTTTCTGCTTAAGCCATTTAAAATTTGTTTTGAGCCTACCTACCTTATCTTTTTCCATGACAAGGAGATTGAGTATTTCCTGAGTCACTTTTTTCAGGTTCTTTTGGTTTACTCATTGATGTGATTGATTGGAAGTTATTTGTATAGATCTAGAAAATGTTAACTTGTATTGATATCTTTGGGTGACTAGATGGTACAGTACATGGAGTTCTGGGTCTAGAATCAAAAGGACTCATCTTCCCGTCAGACGTTTTCTATATGTATAACCCTGAACAAGTCACAACCCTCTTTGCTTCATTCTCCTCTGTAAAAATGAGCTGGAGAAGACCATGGTGAACCATTCCAGTGTCTTTGCCAAGAAAGTCCCAAATGCAATCACAAAGAGTCAGACATGACTGAACAACATTGATATCTATTCATAATTTAGTTCCATTTTCATTATAGATATATTCTTTGGGCCAAACTAAAATAAAATCATTTAAATACCACATTTTCTCATTTCTATTCTTTTGAATTGGTACTGATTTAAATATTTGCTAATTTAAATCTTTGCTATAATAAGGCTATGATATGATTAAACAGACAGACAACTAATGCGCAGATGACACCTACATCAGAAACTAGTTGTTTCTTTTCTGTTCAAATATAAGCCATTTCTTTTCTTCTTGATGCTATTTGATGCTTTTCTTGTCTAGCACTTTCCAATTTTCTTCTTTATGAAAGTATTTTTATACAGTGGGGCCCTTCTTTATCTGTGCTTTTGCTCTCTGTTGTTTCAGTTATTCCTGTCCACTTGAAGTAAGGGAATTCTGTCTGTGGCAGACTAATGGTGGTCTCTTCTGTTTCCACTTTCATTTTTTTTTGGTCAGGAAGTCATGGAGTGCTGAACTGAGGGCAAGAATAGGGAGAACACATATTTATGGTAGATATCAGGTGTTTTGTTTCTATCCAAGGTCTTGGAGGGTATCCCTCATACATATGGGGCCCTACTGAATATAGGTTGGAGGCTTATGTGTAGTCTCAAAACTTCTTGCCTTGCCTTTCTCTTTTCCTCCTCATGAATCCTATTTTCCAACATTTTATACTTATTTATATATTGATTTAACATTTTTACTTTCAAATTTTATAAAAGCAAATAAAACAAACATTTCCATATACGAAGAAAAATGATATTGTATATAAATGAAATTCAAATCTCTTCTATATTTAGCTTACTTTTCTTTATATCTACATAATAAATCCCATTCACCAGTATCCCAGCCCCTTCCTACCCTCATTGCATCATAGAACATATCATCTGGGAGACTGACATGTTCATACAAATTAAGTCTTTCATGTTTTTACCTTACAGTTCACTGTCTGGAGGAAGCATTCACAATTTATTCTTTCAGGATTAACTCCGCAGCTGTGTATATTTTTACTTCTACTGATTTCACTGTTCATTATCCTGTTGGTTCTTACCAAATCTTTTTTAATTAGCCTGCTCATCACTTCTTGTGGCACAGCAGTACACCACCATAACCATATACCACAATTTGTGTAGCCATACCCAGGTGATGGGCATCCCCTCAATTTTCAATTCTTTGCCTATCAATCTAATTTAAAGAGTCATTGAGTTGTCCATAGAATTCCTCTTCCTCTTGGTCTTTTCTGCAGTAGATGTTTGTACATACAGTAAAATTGTCTTCATGGTGCAATTGCTTATCATCTGAGCTGTAATAGATAATCAACTATTCCATGAAATGAAGTTTCTTGTTTTGTCTTGCAATATAAAATCAATCGTGCCTACATATTTGTTTCTAAGGAGAACCCAAGGACAACATCTTCTTTAAACTACAACTTTTATCTCCTTATTTTTAAAGAATGACATAACTGTTAAGATTGATTTTCACCAGCATTTGTTTACCTAGAATGGCAAGGGCAGAACAATGTTAATATTTCTAACTATTGTTTATGGGTCTAGATAATATGTGATTCTTATTAATTTCTGACTCCTCTTTTGCATTGTCATCATCATTGAGAAAATGCAAGGAATCTGTCAAAGACTAAGGGCTATTTTGTATGCTTCTTTTTCATGAGTAACTATGGCCAAAGACACCATCACCAAGAAATTCTCCATATTTAGATTGCCCGAATATTGGAAAGCAAATAGAGTAAATGGTTTGGACTATGCTCAAAGCATGGGATAATCTAATAGAATTTGTAATCTACTGGCATAGCAGTTAAGGATGCAAGGTTATGTCTAACTTAGAAGAGGCATAGCAGTAAGATTTTTTGAAGTATACTATATATGCTATATTAAAGAATTGTGTGAACAACAGGAGTCAAGCACATTAGATTATTGTATACATGCACTTTCCTTTTAGAAAAAAATGGAAACATTTTCCTTCTACTCCCCACTCCAATTCTGTTATTACTTCCATTCTCCAAAATAGATCTGACTTCTTACAGTAATAGAAAATGCAGTTCATCTGGGTCTGACAACTTGAAGTCATCAAAATAACCCCTCCTATCACACACCATCCTTTATTCTCTCCGATATATTCTTTGAGGAAGAAGTGGTCCTTCTTGTCACAGCTAAATTTTCTACTAGGGCCATTGACTTCATCTCCTTCTATCTTCTCTTAGAGCTTGTTCTTTTCATATTATCCTGTCTTTCATACTTAAATATCTTCTTATCTACTTCTATATTGCCTACAGGCATGACCTGCTAGCCCTATCTAGAAAAGAAATATTCATTTAACCCTGCTATCCTTTTAAAGATATCAACCAATAGCTCTCCTTTTCAGAGTTAAACTCTGGAATGGGGTGGGGAAGTAATTAATAGTGGTAGTTTCTGATTCATCATTTCCATTTCATTCCCAATAATCTGACTTTTAACCCTACAAGAAGTCACTAAAATTCCTTGTGCAGAGGGATAACATAGTCAGAGTTGTGCTTTGAAAATTCTATTCTGATAGTTCTGTGCCAGGTGAATTGCATTCTTTCTTTTGTAAGCTCCTCAGTCAGTCTGTAGATTAAATTATCATTATGTAGGTGACTATCAAATCTACAGATTTAGCTTTAATTTTTCTTCTGAATCTAGTCCTCTAAAATTCATTACCTATTGGATATACTAATTTTATTATGTACAAAGTAGAATTAATTCTCCTCCTAAATCTGCCCATATACCAAACACTCCAGTTTCTGTTGAGTGTCACTTTCCATCTAGTCATATGAGAGAGTTTATCATTCACATAGTTTTTCCACTTTCTCCTCCCCTTTAATATCTTATCAATTGTCAAATCTTGTCCATTTTACCTCCACCACACGCATTTTCTTCTTTCTTCTCAGATAACCCCCACTCACTATCTTAGTTCAGTTCCTCATTTCCTCTTTTCTAAATCATTGCAATAGCTTTATACTTGGTCTCATTGCTTCCAGTCTTTCACTTCTCCAATCTAGCTTGAAATCTGACTAACAGAAAAATATTGTTAAAGCACCTGACAGTGTCACTTCCTTGCTCTCCACTGCCTCAATGTTAAATGTAGACTGCTGAGTATGGCATTTAAAGATTTTCATGACCTGCCTCCAGTTTACCTTTCCATTGCTGTTTTATATCTCGCCTCTTTAAGCACCTTGGATTTGATATTTCATCTCCTAGCTCTCACCCTTTCTACAGCCTATTCTTTAGTCCCAGAAGCATGTCATAGAATTCTTTGTTTCCTTCAAGACTTGGTTTAAGGATAAGATATTATGAGACATTTTCTTGATCCTTACTTTTTCTATTCTCAATTATTTTGTAGTGTTTTGTCTGGGTATATCTATTTTTCTCTCGGTAGATTGTAACTTCTATAATAGAAGAATTAGGAGGGGAGCAGGGCAAATGGAAGAATAGAGGAAAATGGGAGGGGGGAAAGAGAGAGAAAGAGAGAGAGAGAGAGAGAGAGAGGGAGAGAGGGAGAGAGAGAGAGAGGGAGAGAGAGAGAGAGAGAGAGGGAGAGAGAGAGAGAGAGAGACAGAGAGAGAGAGAGAGAGAGAGAGAGAGAGAGAGAGAGAGAGAAGACTCTTCCCCTCTCTTTTCTGGGAGAGAGGTAGGTAAGTCTTATCCCCCTCGCTGAGGGAATATGTCTCCTCAAAGAATAGTTCTGGGAGATGGAGGTCAAGAACTGGAGAGGTTAGCTTTGGTAAGATGACCCACTGTCTCCCCTTTGGTCCCAGCTATTGTTGAGAGGCAAGATGGATTCTTCTGCCTCTGGTCTCCTTAGGGACATCCATGCTGTCACTCCCCTGAGGCCATCCCACAATCAAGGAGAGATGTTGTTCCTTGGGTTAGGCAGTTTGGATCGCTGGGATCCTGGGATCCTGGGATCCTGGGATCCTGGGAACCTTCCCCTTTTGAGGAGAGATGAGATTCTCCCCAAATCTGTCCCCTTTCCTAGTGTCAGAAACCAGCCAGACCTAATTCTAAAGTAGTAAACACTTTATTTGGTTTCACACAGGGAAGGAGAGGTAGGGGTGTCAGGCAAGGCAAGTGGGGGAGCAGGAAACCCTAACACTTGTCCCCTTTGGCAGAGTTCCCCCCCTCCCCAAATTATCAGGGTTCAAGGCTAAGTGCCTTGAACTCTCTTCTGGCCAGTTGCCGTTAGATTTCTATTCCTCAGTTAGCTAGTTTTTAATTCAGGAGTCCAGGAACAGGTCAGGAGATCTTTGACAGGAGGTTTCTCTATAGATGGTTTCCTTTCAAAGTTCCTCTCTACAGTATTCACAGATGACTCTGTGCTGTTGTTGAGCATGAGGAAGAGGTGTCTAGGGGTTCACAGGGAAAGCTGTTGATCCCACGAGAGATCCAGCTTCTTCCTAGCTTGAAAGGTTTGCCTTCTTCCTCCTGCTCTTGGTTGAAGAAGTAGTGACCAAGTCACAGTTGGAGTTCACCAGGTGACTGGAATGTTGAGTTTTTGTTTTTGGTTTTTTTCTTATTTGCACCTCTCCCATGCTTTGGATTAATTCCTCCCTTACACTTCTCTAGGCCAGGGACTATTTATTGTTTTGCTTTTGCGGCTCCATCTATCTTCCATAGTACCTTGTATAATGTAAGCTTTTAATAAATGTTTGTTGAGTTGAAATCAAAGATGATTAGGTGCTCTTATATCTCTTATTATAGATTTTAACTCATTATTACTGTTTTTTATTCTCTCCTTGCCAGGCCAAAGATTATTATTTTTAAGAGAGAAACCAAATGACATAAAAGTTGAATGTGACCAAAATATCCCTTGATTAGCTCCTTTGCTTGCTGTAGTTTAAAAAGTCATGCTCATTTTTTTGTTTATCTCAGCCTTCATTAGCCTAACCTTATTTTTGATGTTAATATTCCTGACATATGCCTTTTGATTGTGAAAAAAACTTTAAAATGTGTATATTCAAAATTATCCATTTTGTCTTTTTGATTATCTTTATCCTTTGTTTAGTCAATACATTTCTTTCTCCCACAGTTAAAATGGTATTTGCTTCTCTTTCATTTTATTTATATTTGTCCTTTATTTTGTAGTCATGTATGCATTTGGGTGACATTTTAATATATGTTGTAATTATTGGTCTAAATCTTATTCCTGCCATCTTGCTTTCCAGTTTCTCAGCATATATTTGTCAAAGAAAGAGTCCTTAACCAACTGACTGGAGTCTTTGGGTGCACTGAATCCATAAGCTTCTAAATTTGAAGTGCCTTTGGGTCTTTTGTTCCTAACCTGTTTCATTGATCAATCTTTATAGGGCTTTTGATTTTTGCTTTTTACTAATAGCAAACAGTTTTATTGATGATTGCTACTTTGTCAGATGATTTCAAATGTAGTACTACTATCCTTTCCCACTCACTTTTTTCATTATTTTCCTTGGGATACTTGATCTTTAGTTCCTTTGGATGCATTTCATAAATATTTTGCCTTGTTCTATATAATAATCCTTCAAAATTGATTAGATTTGTATTATATCTATATATTAATTTATATAATATTGTAATTTTTAATTAGCTTGGCCCCAAAATGAGCAATTATCTTTTCAACAATTGTGCTTTGTATTTGTTTTTAGCTGTCTATATGAATCTGAAGGAGATTCTGAAGGGATACTTTTCTCTTTATCCCTTATTAGCATATAAACACTTGATTATCATTCAGACTGTCCTAAACTCTCAAATCTATTTACTGGTTCTCTTGTCTACTAGATATACATTTCAAAGATATTGTACAGATGTGCTCTTTTTCTTAGGAAAACTTAAAAGCCTTACTTTGTTCATGGGGTCTTTTCCCTCATACACTTACACTAAATTTTGTAAGATATGATTCTTAGATCTCAGTATTTTTGTTTTTATTTTTTTATATCATGATCCAAAATTTCCTTTTTTAAAATAGTACTTTCATTTAGTCTTATGTGAGTGTGACTATAGTAACCTGATATTTAACTTTGTTTTTGGCTACTTGTGATTTTTCTTTGAAATGGAGATCCTAGAGTTGGGGCTTTGAAATTATTGGATATTTTCATTTGGAAATTTTTTTTTTGCATGTGTGTCTAGTGCATTCTTTTCTTTTCTTTTTATCTGTTGTTTCTAATATATTTGAATAGTTTTCTTTTATGAATTCTTAAAAATGACATTCAGTTTTGGTCCTGGAAAGTTTTCTGATTCATAAATTATTTCTCCTCAATGTTTTACTCATGTCAGCTGTTTTGATAGTTGATAACTCATATTATTTCTATTTTTTAGTCTATTTACTTTGTTATATTGTTTCTTGCTTTCTCATTGAATCCTTCTATTTGCTCCATTCTATTTTTCAAGCAGTCTACTACACGAGTAAGATTTTCTTCTATTCTATTTATTATCCTTACAAATTCCACCCCTCCCCCCATTGTTTATCTCTTCTTTCATGTCTTCTACCAACTCTTATGGAAGTTAGAGTTCTTTGTGACCAAATAATCCTTCCCCCACTTTATTTATACTTATTATGGAGCGATTCTCTCTTTCTTGGATAAACACTTTATTTTCTCTTAACTCATAAAATTTTTTATTGTGTGATAATATATATTTTATTTTGTTTCTATATCTCTAGCCTCATTTCTTATATGGGGACTTTTGTATCAGAACCACATTTATCCCTGTCATGCTCTTGGATGAGGTGAATGTGGTGCTGTCTTGGATGGAGTGAACCTGCTGTCCACAATTTATTTTTGATGCTTCTGCTTTGGCCATTGCTTTTCAAAGACCTAGATGAGAGGAACTGACTCTTGGGCTCTTTGCCTATCCTCCAGTTAACTTAGCCCTGATTCAGAAGATTAGGGGAAGAGCTAGAACCAGGAATTGTCTTTTGACTCAGTTCTTGGTTTCTACTTTAATCTCCTGGTATAGACTTTATTTACATCTCTTTTTGTATTTTTTTAATTTATTTTTATTTTTTTTCAATTTTATTTAATTTGATGATTTAGAATATTTTTCTTTGGTTACAAGACTCATGTTCTTTCCCTCCCTCCCTCCCCCACTCCCTTCCAATATCTGATACACAATTCCACTGGGTTTAACATGTGTCATTGATCAGGAACCATTTCCATATTATTAATATTTGCACTAGGGTGATCATTTAGAGTCTACTTTCCCAGTCATAGCATCACCGACCCAGTGATCAAGCAGTTGTTTTTCTTCTGTTTCTTTTCCCACAGTTCTTCTTCTGGATATGGATAGTGTTCTTTCTGATGAGTCTTTCAGAATTGTCCTTGATCACTGCATTGCCACTAATGGAGAAGTCCATTACATTCGATTGTACCACACTGTATCTGTCTCTGTGTACAATGTTTTCCTGGTTCTGCTCCTTTCACTCTGCATCACTTCCTGGAGGTTGTTCCAGTCTCCATGGAACTCCTCCACTTTATTATTCCTTTGAGCACAATAGTATTCCATCACCAACATATACCACAATTTGTTCAGCCATTCTCCAATTGAAGGGCATCCCATCATTTTCCAATTTTTGGCCACCACAAAGAGTGCAGCTATGAATATTCTTGTACAAGTCTTTTTCCTTATTATCTCTTTGGGGTCCAAAGCCAGCAGTGCTATGGCTGGATCAAAGGGCAGACAGTCTTGTAGCGCCCTTTGGGCATAGTTCCAAATTGCCCTCCAGAATGGTTGGATCAATGCACAACTCTGCCAGCAATGCATTAATGTTCCAATTTTGCCACATCCCCTCCAGCATTCACTACTTTCCTTTGCTGTTATGTTAGCTAATCTGCTGGTCTGAGGTGATACCTCAGTATTTCCATCTCTTTCTGATGAAATCACCAAATATCTGCCTGCAAGTGTCTTATAGAGGAATGTAGGTACTTCTGTCTTGTCTGTATAATTTTAAGTTCATTCTTTGGCTACTGAATATTGAATATGGGACTGGTTTTAGCCCTATTGTATGGTTCTTGTAATATTCTGATTGGGTCTGGACCCAACACTATCCTTGTTTTTATTTATTTTTTTTTTGTTTTGTTTTGCTTTTTGGTCTGGGGCCTGTCAGGAGCAGGCTTTGTTTGATCTGCTGTGGTTCTGACCCTATTACTCTGGCTTTAGACGTCTAGAGAACTTTAATGGATGAACGTATTATAGGTGTCATCTTCTTGTTCATATACCTACTGCTCTCCTGCTTTGTCCCTTATTTTGCCTGGACATACCAGGGTCAAGATCTTGCTGGCTTTTAGCACCATTTAGTTTCATGTTCCCTAACAAATCCTGCTCATTGTTTCTCTTAGCTTTGTGTAATCTAGTGCAGTCCTGGACCTAACCTGGTGGAAGAGTTTACTAGTATTTCCATTTGGTTTTATCTGTTGTCTTGCTCCCATATTTGCTGGGGAGCTTCTTAAATGAAGTAGATATAGGCATATCCTTCTATTTATTTATTAATTTATCTATTCACCCATTTATTCATTTATTTATTTAATTTTAGTAACAAATCTCCACATAAGTTTTCTGAAGTTGTATGATTCATGCTGTCTGCCTCCTTTATTCCCACCCTCCTCCTGAAGCTGACAAACAATTCAATCTGGGTGATATATGTCACCCAAAACATATTTCCATATTATTCATTTTTGCATGTCAATAATCTTATCAAACCCCAACCCTAAATCATATGCCCAAATAAACAAGTGATAAATCATATTCTTTCCCCTGCATTCCAACTCAAATAATTCTTTGTCTGGAGGTGAGTAACATTCTTTGTCATAAGTCCCTCCTAATTGTCCTGAATCACTATTGCTGAGAGTAGCTAAGTCTATCACATTTGATCTTTCCACCATATTTCAGTTACTGTTTATTATGTCCTCCTGGTTCTGCTTATTTAACTTTTTATCAGTTCACTTAGATCTTTGCAGCTCTTTCTGAAATCATCCTGTTCATCATTCCTTATAGCATGATAGTATTCCATCACCATCATATACCACAATTTGTTCAGTTATTCCGTATTAGAAAGACATCTTTTTAGTTTCCAATTTGACCTGTACCCTTTTACACTGGCCTATATATTGGAGGTATTGCAATAGCCTCTTCACAAGTGTAGAGTTGGAAATTCTTGAGCCCCTAAAATGATATTATCCAAAATTCCTTTATTACCCAGAATCCTTTTCCTTCTAATCTCTCCTGCACCTCCAAGTTTGCATGGTTACGTTATTGTTTTATAAGTTCTGTAGCTCCTCCCTCTTTCTCTCTTCTTTCCTGAGCAGGCTAGTTGGTTTAGGTAGTTCTCTTACTTTAGTTATTATTAATAAAATTTTAAAAAATATTCTTAGTCAATTGGATATCAATTTTAATCATTGCATAAGAAAAAAATTCTTTTAATCCATTTTCACATCATTCAAAACATCCTTCACCCTTTACTCTTACTAATATTCCTCATATATACACTAGGTTCCAAAAGTCTCTGCTTAAAACGCTTCAGTAACTCCTTATTTTCTTTGCAAAATTCTAACTCTCAAGGATTTTGCCACGATTTTACTTCTTTTGAACCCCTATAGTTACTCCAACCTCCAGAGAAGTTGATCTCATTAATCTATTCTATAAATGTTCTACTTATTGTTCCTGATGTTCCTGTTCCTTTCTTGCCTTTTGAATTCCTCCCTTGAATTCTAACTCACATCCAACTATTTCAACGAACTCCCCAGTGATAATGATGCCTTCTCCTAAAATGACCCACCCTCCAAAATATTTTTGGTATTCTTTGACAGGAGAGGAGGAAGGGAAGGGGAGCCACTATAATATTTCTTGCAGTAAATTTGTGTAGCAGTTATAGCCTTCTAATAACACAAATATCCCCCTACATGTATGGTATTTTATCTAAACCTTGTATCTCCCTTAGTGTTCAATACAGTATACAGCACAGGCTGAGTGCTTAATAAATGTTTTTTCAATTGAAATTGAATTTGGATTTTGAGTTTTGTTCTGTTTTCTTTTGTTTTAAGCCCAGTGGAATAGATGCTTTATTTTCCTTAATAGACATCATTAGCCTTTTGACATTTGGGATTTTTTACTTCCTCAGGTGTGTGTTAAGCTCATCTTTTTGCCTGTTGTTTAAAAAATCTTTTATGTATTACCCATTTCTTAGTATTTCAAATCTTTTTCAGCCTATAGCTCAGCACTGAGCTTAGTTGCCTTTTCTGTTATAGTTTTCTCTTGAGAACTTGATTAACACATATTGCTGAAATTATCACCTTAGTGCAAAAGACATATGGTTTCATTCCATTTCTAGTCTCTGTGGTTAGGCACACATTTTTGAGAATCTAATAGATTTCTTATCCTGGAAACCTCTTAATGCTCTGAAATTAAACATCAGCATTAAAAAATGCAGGCTGTGCTAATTGAGAATGGTAATCAGTATGTCACCACTGGGTCCTATTTCAAGTGAGTTAATGTAGCTCAATTATGCCTGGTATCCCTAGCAAAGAGCCGTGACACTGAGCTATTGTTTTCATTTTATATTTTATTTCAAAGCCATGCCTTTCCACAGATAATATTTGTAAAATAAATTTAAATATTTAATGCTTCAACAATTTTAAATGTCCAACTCCTCCCACTGCTAAAATATTCATGCTAACTGACCATCTTGTTGTCTCAGTCTTCAACCTTTTGGTGGTTACTGTGCATTGATTTTTTAAAAGAATAGCCATAAGCTTAATTTTTATACCTTTTCCGGAGTGATTTGCTACTTACCATTCAAAGAATGCCTTTTATATGTCCTGTGACTTGACTAGTGTCAATATAGTACATTTTATATGAAAAATTTGTCAGCCATTGAATTTGTCACACTAAACCATTTATCTCTCTCCAGAAAAATCTGAGTTTGTATTCAATATCCAAAATACAACCCAGGCTACCATCCATCTTTCTTCTTTTGTTGGTTATTCTTTCTCTTTTATCCTTAGCAACAAGGTTACACGAAATAATCACTACATACAAAGAGTTTGATTTTATCATTCTTTTCTCATCTATCAAACTTGACTAAAGGGAAAAGAACCTTCCAATAAACCACTTTAAGTGATATTAGCAATTGTCACATCGAAACAAATATGTTAAAGCCTGGACAATTTCTGCATTATAAAATTGAGATAATAATAGGTTATATCGTAAGGACCAAATGAGAAAACATTTGCAAAGTGTTTTGCAAACATTAAAGTAATATATAAACGCCAGCTATTATTAACAATAGCAACTACTACCGAAACAACATTGCCACTAACGCAGTCATCTCAATGCCTGGCAGAGCACTGTCTACTATCACACGCAAAGGGACACGCCAGTACTTTTTGAGGATAGGAGCAATTTGCTCATTCATCCCTGGGACTCATTCACTGCAAGACTGCCTCACAGCAAGACCACTGATTTACACTTGTCTTTTCAGATGCATGCCTTCCTGTTCTTTGAATATAGTGACAGATAACAGTTGTTCTCGAATAGCAAATGTATCCTTCAGAATATGCTGTATCAAATTGTTCAGTCAAAGACAAACTCACAATTTAAAATTCACATGTAAATACAATGACAAAGAAGTTCAAAAAATGGTGACTACAGCATGAAGTCAGGGAAATTCCCAGAGTTCCCAATCATTTGAGTTAATAGCACAAGAAGAGAGGTCAGCATGTGTTTCAGAGTCTGGGGTGCTGCTAATTCAAGTGAGAATTGAATTCATTTCTGTAACTTGATTTGGGAAACTTCTCTAGTTTGCCAATTGCTGAGTTGATTGTATATCTATACCTTCAATATCCCCAGCTGCAAATGTAGGGATGGATGCTATTTCCTTGTTCTTTCATGTTTTACTTATCTTATTTGTTAACATTAACTTGGCTCTAACGCTAATGCTATCAACTGGGACACCAGCTTATATTTCAACACTCTAGTAGATTGTCATCTTTGTGTGGTTGGTAGAGAGCTTTTCTGGTCCAGAAAGTCTTCAGTTGGGGCAAGGCACTTCCCTCTCTGCACCCTACTCATTTGTAATTTGCAGAGTGCCTACCAGTTCCAAAAAAAAAAAAAAAGCTGACATGGGAGATTTACAGGAAGGTGAGAGGGGAGGAGGAGGAGGAGTATTCGGGTACTTTTCTCTAAACTTTTGTATGTGCTGAATATTTCATGGGCAGCTGCATATGGAATTGTATTTTGCTAAGTATGCATAACATCTGTTTCTTTTTTCACTGAAATCATGTTCAGTGCTGGTTTGTACTTAAGAGCAGATTTTCTATTGTTTCATAAATAATTTTTTGTTTGTACCAAAGACATTTCGATTAATTCAATATGGTATAATAAAAATCTTGCATGGAATGAATGTTACCATACTGTATATTGATCTTTCCACTTATCAGCTCTCTATTCAGTTTGGGCCAACTACCACATCAAGTTATTTGGAATTCACTTGAAGAGTGAAATGAGACGTTGAATGCACACCTACTATTTATATCCCTTTCCATTCTACCCTGGTGTTTGGAAGGCAGCAAGTAGTGGAATAATTTCGTCTTGAGAGCTCCTCATTTTCCTATGGAATGAACTACATATGCATACTTCTCTTTCCAGTTACTAAGCTTAGCACAATAGTAACACTACTGCAGATGTTTGATACACATAAAAAACAAGGACTTGATCATCCAAATTCATGTCTATTTGAGGGATAAATTTTGTCTCTCAAAGATATTCAAGATGGATCTGAAAAAAAATCACATCCTTTTGATTATGTTGACTAGAGAATGGAATTGGATCTCAATTTCTCAGATTTTAGACAAAGATTTGGATGTTTTTCCAATTTGTGGCAAATCTGGTTCCACCTTCCAATCGTAGCCTTCTTTCCTTCTACTTAACAGGCGAAGTCCTTTGTTCCAGGAAAGCTATTCTTTCTAAGAAGGCCTAGATATAAATCCTGCCTTTAAAATTTGCCATCTATGTGACTATAGGTAAATCATTTAACCTCTGTAAGCCCCATTTTCTTGCCTATAAAGCGAGAATAACATCGGTCGTACCTTTATGTCCAGCAGAGTAGATCATGTAGTTAATGCACTTTGCAAACGTTTGAACACCATATAAATTCAGTTATCCCTCCATTTGTGCCTTTGTTCTTACTGATTTAGCTCTGGTCTCTGAGAGACAAGGCTCTCCTGAGCTCGAGTTCAGCATCTCTATGAGCTTGTTTGATATTTTTACATGTTTATCCTACCATCACGCCAAATTAGTCAAGCTGGCATCTTTACTTTTTTTACATAATTAGCTCATTAGGATATCCTCGCATCTATCAACAGAATCCTCACTTTTCCATCACCCACCTGGGTTAGAAATTATGGAGCTTTCAACAATTTCATTCTCTTTTTCACACATGATATCCAGTTGGTATCAAAAATTATTTCCTTCTTCAAAATGTCCCATATTTTTCACAACTACTGTTATCATGTTATTCTACCTTATGACAAGACTATTGTGTCCTTATTTTTCTCCTCTGTCCACCATGTTGACTGATACTTAAATCTTCCTAAATTTTGTCTGCCACTCCCCTCATCAAAAATCTTCACTGTTTCCCTATTGCTTTTTAGAATGGAATTAATCTCTTTAGTATGGTTTTAAAGGTAATAATCTACTTCTTCAAACTTATGCTTCATATATGCTCCCTTTCTTGAACCTTCTGATTTGGCCAGACTGGTATCGTCTTTGTTTTTCACATGTGGGCATCTGCAGTATATTGAAGAGAGCACTAGTCACCACTAATTAGTTCTGTGACCATGGGCAACTTATTTAATTGTTCTTGGCCTCAGTTGCCTTAATTGCATTATGGAGGATTTGGATCAAATATTCTATAAGTTTTTTTCCTCCAACTTTATGTCATATACCTTTCCTTTAAAATGCTACTTTTTGCCAGAAATGTCCTCCTTTCTATTTATCCAAATATTTTTAAAGGTTTTAATTTTTTTTCAGATTACATGTTGGAACAATTTTCAAATATTGTTTTCTGACATTTTGAGATCCATGTTCTTTCTCTCCCTCTGTCCCTCTGTCTCTCCCCAAGACAGAAATTAATATGAGATGGGTTGTACATGTGTTATCATATAGTACATATTTCTATGTTCATCATGTGGTGAAAGGAGACACGTATCACTTACACCAAAGAAAAATTAATGAAGGTGGAAAATGGTATGCTTCAATGTGCTTTTGGATTCCATTAGTTCCACCTATGGCAACAGATAACATTTTTGGTCGCGAGTCCCTTGTTGTGTCCTGGATTCTTGCATTGCTGATAATAGTCATTAATGACTGATTGTTGTACTTTATTGCCATTTCAGTGTACAACACTCTCCTGGATCTCTTCACGTCCTTTTGCATCGCTTCAAATGAGTTTTTAGGGTTGTTGTTTTTTTGTGATTATCTTGTTTGTCGTGTCTCATGGCCCAATAGTATTCCATTATGAGTCTGAGATCATAATTGCTATTCCTGCTTAAAAAAAAAAAGTTAAAAAACAGGCTTAGTAGATTTTGTTTCAGCTCTTTTTCTTTAACTATGTGTGTCTTTCTGCTTTAAAAGTAATTCTTGTAGACAGCATATCTTTATCTAAGTATTACTAATTATTCAAGACCTATTTGCAGTCTCATCCATAAAGCCTTCTCTGACTATCTTAGACCACATAGATATATTCCTTCCATGAATTCTTGAAACTTGTATACAACTTAATTGGCACTGTGTATTTTTCTTTGTCCTTTAATATCTAATTTCTGACTGCTATTATTCGACCATAAATACTTTGATAGCAGGACTTTATTTCATGCTTATTTTTATCCCCATTACCTAGCAGAATACATTTACCTATAATATCCCTTCAATAAAAGTTTGTTGATAATAATCTCAAAATCGTTTCTCTAGTCTTTTGGGTTACCCAATCCAAGTTGCTGCATGTTTACCATGTATATACATAGCTGTATACAGAGACAGATATACTTTCTCAAAAGAGGAAGTAAAGTGATTGTACTATTAAAAACAATCTCTGAATCAGGAATCAAAGTATCTGGATCCAAATCATACTTGTGGTGTTTCTTACAAGTGCAAGTCACATAAGTTCTCTGAGTCTTTGATTTCTTCCTCTGTAAAATGATAAATTTGACTACGTGACTTCTGAGGTTCCTGTCAGCTTTGGATCCATGACCCTAGGATAGCCTTTGATTTTACTTAGAAAGACCCGAGGTAGTCTGGATATTGATGTAATCATTATGTTATATCTGAACCAAATGGCTTCATCATTAGTGCTCATAGGAAGCATAGACGTGACAAACACTAATAGCAAGTAAATGCCTCCCTGTTTTATACTGTCCTTGATATTCCTAATGTGAACCAAGTTGCTTCTATAGTTGTATCAATCAAGAATCTTCTATACTCTTGAATCATCAAAAAGAAGCCTAGATTGCTAGAACTTCATTGGTCATACCAAGTTGAAGGAGTCATTTAAATCTTCATTTCAGTCTAGGGAGTCCAATTTTTTTATAATTGGTGAAAATATACAACATTAGACATTCTCTCTAACTTCTGATCACTGATGTTAAGGTTATCTTTGTGTGGAAAATCATTTTTGATCAGGATACACTTTATGTATGTATATAAAATCCATGCCTTGGGTAAATATAGAGTTCAATGGCATGGCCATAGCAATATGATGACCAGATCGGGATGAGAAGTCTAGCCAGAGCCATGTCTGTAGAGCGGGTCATGTCTGAGATGGTAGAATACAAAATGTGCCGGAGACTAGATCACTACAGGCATCAAAGGGGAGACTAGATCACTATAGAAATGTTGGAAAATCCATTTTCTTTTGCTCATTGTCCTTACTATTTTATCATTAATGCATTGTGGGAAGATATGACTTAATTGAGGCTGATGTCAAACTAATTTTCCTGCCTCTGCTTTTCATTGCTTTGTGGCATAAAAAACATTCATAATCTGACTCCTTTATAAAAATAGTAATGCAAAAGAGTAGGTTTGCATTTTATATTTGTGATGTAAATTGTCTTCAATATGTAAGTATAACTATAAACACAGATCATTTCAGAGATTCACACTATTTTTGACTAGTAGAGTGAAAATGAAAAAAAATGTGGATTTGGGGGATGATACTTGGGTTTAACTTGTTCCTACTACTTACTCTATGATCTTGGGCAGGTCACTTGATACCCCTGGGCTCAGATTTATCAATGGTAAAATAAGAGGATTAGGATGATCCTTTAATTACCTTGCACTGTAACATTCTAGAATACTCCAATAGTTGCCTTGTTGTCCTTCCTGCTTCATCTCTCTCCTGTCCTATTTTAACCTCTGCAAATATGGTAAAATAATCTTCCCTAAAGCACAAGTTTAACCATGAAACTGCCTTACTCTAAATTCTTCAGTTTTTGGGTCACCTAGGTTGGAGTACAAGTCTTGGCGTAGGATGGAACTGTGTTCTAATCTAGCTGTGTGACCCTGGGCAAGTCACTTAACTATAATTGCTGAGCCCTTGCTGCTTTCCTGTCTTAGAATTGATTTTAAGACAAGATAAAGGTTTAAAAATAGCCTTCAGTGTCTCTCTATTACCTCTAGGATAAAAAATTTAAGGGCTCCACTTTCTGACTTCTAGGGAACTTTCCAGGCTTTTCCAGATAATATCCCCTCACCATTTATATAGTTAAACTATCTATTCCTCAGACCGAACACTATGCCCCAGCTCTGTGAGCTCAGATGCAGAAGTTCAGGGTCTTGTGCTCCATGTAGGGATACCTAGGATGTACTCCTTCATCATCCCTGCCTCTCACAATTCCTGCCTCCTCTCTTCAAATTATATTGTTTTCAACTATTTTCTTGGTATATCTCAGAAAGTGGAATGTCAACTCCTTGAGGGTCCGGGCTTTCTCAGTTTTCTCATTTTATGCCCAACACTGCATAGTGTGGAGTCAATTTGTGATTTGTCTGTTTCCCCAGTCATCCTAGACATCAACTATCTGGATTGATGAATGTGAGAAATCTTCCAAAGAGTTAGGTGATAATGGGAATAGTAGTAGAATCTTTGTTAGTACCTCGATTGTCCTAGGATTTCTGCTGAGCAATTATTTTTGAATAAAAAGCTGGCTTTGCCAACGAGCTAGACAATTGAGGTGACGTCTTGCTGATTTAGTCCTGATGGTCATTTTTCAAAGTGATTGTCAGAATATCCCAGAGCCCCATTTATCTGGTCCTGGAGTGCAGGCAAGCATTCTGATGCCAAAAAGCAGGAGACTGTGGAGAAGGGCCATCTTAGCGATTTCTCTCAGAGCAGTCCCCAGCATGGCCTGTGACTGGATGCATATTTTTGCATGATTTCATGCAAGGTTTCATGCCAAATCAAGACTACAAAAGGAAAGACTCTGTGGAGGCAGCTATGCCAAATGGATGTGGCGCCACTGCTAACCAGAAGTCCTGACGTCCTAAGGAACTCGGGACTCTGGAGACTGCCAGAGGGTGGGGCCACCCCAAATTCATATAGATAATATTTGTGGTTTAACTCCCACACAGTTTTGCAGAAGAAGTGAGGAGCTGCTCTCTGACTCAGGAGGGTATTTTTACATTTTCCATAAAAACATGGCCTCGGCGTATAAAGAGAGACCTGGATCTACTGTGCCAGCGCTGAGCAGCTCCAGCGGGACACAGCCTGGAATCACGTGCCCACCATGTGTTAGGTGTAACATATAGGGCGTGACTTAAATTAAGCAAAACACAAATACTTATTAGTAGGAAGAACACTTTCACATCTCATCACGACAGCAAGACAGAAGAAGCGAGAAAGAGAGGAGGAATCACACAGCTCATTTGGTCAGCATGGGCAGATCATCGAAAGAAAAGGTCGAATGTTTTTAACCCAATCCTCAGAGAAATGTGACTGACTTGATGGCACAAGAGCTTTGGCTCCCTGCCCGACTTTGATTTTGTGGACATATTATCAGAGACTCATTTTGTGTATAAACTAGAACCATTTATAGGCAGACAGCAAAAGAGCAAACACCGATTCCACCATCTCTAGATCTGATGTTTGGAATTCCATGACTTTTTGCAACACTTAAAGAGTTCATCTGATATATCAGATCATGTGCTGGACTTAGCATACGAGGACCTCGGTCTTGTCTCTGACTTTTACTGACTTTCTGATGGTCTTTAGAAAGTCACTTAACGCTTCTGAGCCCCTGTCGACTTTCTAAGGCTTGAAGTTAAAGATGGACTGAAATATACACCGTCTGCAAATTTCTTACACTAAAGAATTGATGAGTTCTTGATACGTTTTACTATAACATCTATTTATTGGTACTTAATAATTTGCATGAACAATGATTATTTATTAATAATTGGCTTTCATATATACAGATTCATCTTAATAAATAATATTTGCCTAAAAGAGAGAGAGAAAGGATACATACATATATACATGCCTATATGTGTATATTCTTAGCATCAGTTTTTGTTGTAACAAAGAACTGGACATTTAGCGCATACTCACAATTGGAGAACGGCTGAACTAAGTATTGTATCTGAGTGTAATGGAATGTTCTTCTACAACTGAAAGTGAATGACCAAGAAAGCATTTATTGAAGGCTCACTATATGCAGACACAGCTACTCGCTGAAGATACAAACACAATTCCCAGGGAACTCCCATTCTGCAGGGATAGATGACATATGCACGCTGTCCCCCAAATATCAAGAGTTTTAAGCTTGAATAGCTTGCCTGGAAGGTTTCAGCTGAAAGTCAGATGGAAAGATCTCAACGTCTTTTGGATAACGCAGCAGAGCAGACATCAATACTTCCTCCTTACTGTCATTTCCACTCATAAAGAGCATCTCAGATGATCATGTTGGATTATTTGACGGTGTCCAGGACTTTAGTGTCCTTAGAACTTTTAGAAGTCATTAGAACTTCTGTTTCTGGGCCTTCGTTACCCCTTGGCTTCAGCACCCAAAGAAGTTTCCAGGGGGCAGCTCCTCAAGAATGAGTAGATGCAGAGAAATCTAGCAGCACTTTTATATGAACTGAGGCAGAATAAAGGAAGTAGAACCAGGGGAACAATTTACAACACAATCTAACATTGTAAAGAAAAAAACAACTTCGAAAGTTCAAGAACTCTAATCAATATGCCTATTTGCAGAGAAATGATGGATTTTGGTTGCAGAATTAGACAGATATTTTGTTTTGCTTGAAAATGCTGATTTTTACAAATGTGGATTTAAAAGTTTGTGAAGGGAAAAGTCAGTAAGGGGAGAATAAAAGAAAGAAAAAAAATTAATGAAGCACTTAAAATGCACAATAGAAAATAGAAAGTTTCCAAAGAGCAACACAGACAAGAATGGACAACTTTGGATCATTTGCTGAATTTTATGTGCGTGCGTGCGTGTGTGTGTGTGTGTGTGTGTGTGTGTGTGTGTATAATAAAATTTTAAAAATCTATGTAATGGAGATTTCCAATTTTATTCATTAGTGGAATTATTTCTGAATTTTGGAAAGCAGAACAAAGTCACTAATCTGAAAGATAGAGAATGTTTGGTTTGGGACAGATATAAAAGGGAAATAGACCTAGACTGAAAAGATTTGAAAGCAATGAATGCTTACATAAATTCACATGACATCATAGTTGTGTTGAATCAAACACTGGATAACTCATTAACCTACAAAGTGACATGCCATTTGGGGACAGTTTCTATTGTTACAAAGTCTTTCCTTATGTCCAGTTAAAAATATATCTTCCATTCATTGATCTGATAGGGGAAAAGAGGGAGTGGAGAAGTGATTAGATCCTTTAACATGAAGAACAGCTAAGAATTAAAGTATGGCAAACTTGCAGAAGAACGTTGGTTGAAGATATGGTAGAAAAGCATCATTCTATAACAAATTCAAAACTCTTATTCATGTGTTGGGGAAAATGTTTCACTTTTAATCCTTATTCTAATCTGATTGCTAATTTAGAGGTCCATTTGATTTAGTGGAATGAGTTTAGGATTTGAAATCCAAAGGCTTAGATTCCAATCCCAATTCTGCCACTTATTTCCTGTGTGACTTTGGACAAGTCATTTTAATTGCTTCCTTATCTGCAAATTGATCAGATTTGACTAGCTTATCCATAATATATATTTCAGCTTAATTACCTTGAAGTAAGTCTAAGCACTGAGTTTATGTTATCTTAAGGGGACCATTTTTCCTTATTGGGGCTATCACCCAAACAAAGTATAGGTGAAGAGTATGACAGATATCCTTAGAAAAATGGAAATAATTTCCCTCTGAAAGCAGACTTTGCAGAAAACATTTTTAGGTAAGTTAGGTAGGAATAATATTCCTTCCCTTTTAAAGTTGTCTCTCTTCACTAGCTGAATTCTTTAGCTCTTTTTTAAAATGACTGTTTTGCTCGATGATATTTTAACTGGTCTAAGATTGTTTTACAGATAAACTAAAGCCATAGGATTAAAAACCTTCAGTTGGGCAGGGATTTAAGGCTCTCTAGTTCAACCTTGTTATTAAACAGATGAAGAAACAGAAGCCCATGGAGCTTGTGTGTTGCCAGCAGTATTAAGAGTTAGAAATGGGATTTAAACCAAATTCCTTTACCCCGAAGCCAAGCTTCTTTCCAACTATTCCACATGCTCCCTTGTATGAGCACTAAATTTGTTAGGTGAAGTCAGTTTTTGTGATGGGTGTTTCTATGCTTGATTTTGTATTAGGATTGCTGTTATTTTTGCCATATCACAGTTGATTAGATAGCTTGTTGGTTGCTGGGGACGTACTTTGTTACTACTACTGGCCTTAGAGTGTTATATTGTGTATTACTGAAAGGACGCATCTCATGAACTCAGATTTTAGGAGTGCAGACACCCACCCACAGTACCTGTGAATCTGAGTTGAAAGGATAAATAAAAAGGGTACTACACCGGCTTATTAGGACGAGGAAGAGAAGAGTTGAGGGAACCATATGGAAAAGTCGAAATCAAAATCTAACATTAAGTATAAAAGATTTTTTGGAGAGTGTCTTTTTGGTTACTTTTGTTAGAGAAGAGGTCAACCAATTAAAATTATTCTTATCACCTACTTTGATTAAATCCATTAGATAATTGCTCATGTCTACCCTTTGCTTAATCAATGTTGACCAACATTCAGACATTTTAAATTATTCCCTTGAATCTTCAGAATAAAGGTAATCAGTTAATTTGTCTTAAGAAGAATATTAGAAATCTAAAAAATATCATTTTTGTTGTAGTTGTGTCATTATTATGGATTTCAGTTCTTTGATATTCTGTTGATGCTTCTGTATTTTTCCTCTTGGAAAGATGACTTCATCAATGAACACTTGAAGAACCTGCCTCTTAGTCACAATTACCTTTTTTTTTTTGTATAAATAATAAAAGGAGGAAATTCATGAAAACTTGGGAAGGGTTTGTATGTTTATGGATATAAACTGATTATATTTGAAAGTTCCCTAGGCTGCTTCTACACAGCATGAAAGTGGCTCTTAAAACTGAACAGATCTTTTATTAAGTTCCCCTAAGGGAATTTAGCCCTCTCAGGACTTCCTCACTCATGTTTTCACATCAATTAAGTTGATAGACAGCATGTTTAATAAATTTCCCAATTATGCTGGAAAATACATACTATTAAAGGATAAATCCCTGAAGCTTTTTCTTATTATTTTAAAAAGCTTTGAAAGATGAGATGACAAAGAGCATTCAGCCAAGCTTCGTTGCCATTATGCTCTAAAGTTATGGTGTTTTGTACACAGAAGTCATTTTTTTCTTGGATGGCACCATATTGTATGTATGTCCAAACTGCCTAGATTTAACCAGAGGGCAATCTACCCCACAGAGATGGCTTATACAGCATAGATGCAAATTATGATGGGAGTATATTATTATCACGATTATTTTCATTCCATACATATTGCTGTAAAAATACATGTTTCTAAACAAATGGTGACAAAGGACAGATTTTCTGCCCTTGAGGACCTAGAGTTTGAGTTTTCATTCCCTAACTGCATTTGTTATGAGATTTGTGCACAACTCTCTGTATTAAAGGAGTGAAAGACACAGCTTCATAGATATTTTAATAGATCTAGATGAAATAAAATATTTTTGAATATTTTTGAAATATATTTGAATGAAAAAAGTATGTAGGCTAAAATTAAATAAAACGATTGTGCAACATTACTATATCAGACATTATTCTGCCAGAAATGCTTTTTTTTGTTTTTCCCTAAAAGTAGGTAAAATATAAGTAAATAAAAATATATAAAATTTAAGAGAAAATACAAATAAGTATATACAACCAAATGAGGAAATATAGCTAAGACAAATAATTTTAAAAAATAAAACAAGTTACTAGCTTGCCTTTTCCACATCTTTTCTCTCTTTCTCTTACTCTACCTCTAAGGTTCACTTGATGCCTCAATGATCATCCATACCCCTACATCTATCCCTTGCTACCTTTTTTATGCTCGGCCATCATTTCAGGTAATCAGCTAACTTCCAATTAACATCCCTGGAAGCATCTATTTACAACTGGTAAGCAAGACCTAAACCAGTGTCTTATATGCATATCACATGGCAGTCCTATGGCACAGTGGATAGTGCTGGACCTGCAATTGGGAAAATAGGAGCTCAAATTGCCACAGATACTTACTAGTTCTCTAACCCTGGGCAAGTCATTTGATCTCTCTTATACTCAATTTTCTCATTTGTTAAATGAGGCTGAGTAGAATCTATTTCATAGGGTAATTATGAGGATCAGGTGAGACTATATATATATATACATATATATGTATTTATATTTGAAAATCTTAAAGTAATATATAAATGTTCACTATTATTCTGTGGCACTTGGGGGGAAAAAGGCTCCAAGAGTTTTCTTCCCACAACCTAATCCTACCTACCAGAAGTGGAGAAGGAGCAAGAGCTGGTAGGTGGTATAGAGTGTAATCTATATATCTAAAGGACTAGAATAGTGATATAAGGAGAAAAGTGGGTGACTTAGTAACGTGATTATAAGTTGCACCCCAAACTTGGAGAGAAAGTGTGGCTAATATCTAGAAAAATATGGTTCGATTCCCTTTATCTTCCTTTAATAATAGCATAAAAACCCCACCACTTCAGCATTTTGTCAGCTCTCCTTTTTTTTCCCTTTATACTATTTCACTTAGTGACATCATCAGCTCCCATGTATTTAATTACCATCTCTATGTAGATTATTCACCAATCTACCTTTCTTTCCTCAATCATTTGGAGGATAGTCCAAGTGGGAATTTCCAACTTCCTTTCAAATATCTTGAACTGGATTATCAGTAGACATCTTGGGCTCAAGCTATCCAAAGCAGAACTCATTATCTTTGTTCAAAACCCTCCCCCAAATCCTGCCTTCCCTATTACTGGATTCATTCACTCAGTCCTTTAGGCTCACCACCTAGGAGTTATCTTGGATTCCTCACTATTTCTTACTCCTCCATATCCAAATTATTGCTTAGGGCTGTTGGTTTTACCATCACAACATCTCTCAAACATGTCACTACCACCATTCTGGTGCAGGGTCTCATCGCCTTGTGCCTACATTAATACAATAGCCTACTGGTGGATCTAGCTGTCTTCAGTCTCTTCCCATTCTAGTCAATCATCCACTCAGCCACTGTCCTGAAATTCAGGACTGATCACATCATGCCCTTACTCAGTAAACTCTAGTGGTCTCCTATTGCCTCTGGGATTAAATATGAAGTCCTCTGTTTGCTATCTAAAACCTTTTATGACCTAGTGCTCTCCTATCTTTCTAGTCTTCTTACATCATACTTCCCAACATGTACACTTCAATCCAGTGACACTGACTTCCTCTTTGTTCCATGGACAAGATACCTTCTTTTAGTTTAGCTCCAGTCATTCTCTCTGACTCTCCCACCCACCTGGAATGTTCCCCCTCACCTTCTCTGACTACTGACCTCATTAGACTTCTTTAAGTTCCATCTAAAATTCTACTTTCTGCAGGATGCCTTCCCTAGTCCCTCTTAATTTTAGTGACTTCTCTCTGCCAACTACTTCCTATTTATCCCGTATACAGCTATTGAAAATCAATTTATTTGTATGTCATCTCCCCCATTGTATTATAAGGTCCTTGAGGTAAAGGATTGTCTTTGGTCTCTTTTTGTACTCCTACTCTTAAGACAATTATCTGAATTAGGGATGACATATTTCTAGGTTTCTAAATGTCAAAAAGATGAAATTAAATCTTGCTAGTGTGTTAACATAAGACCAATGAACAGTACCACAAATTTTTTTTAGCTCTACTGACCTCTTTTTATGACCTCTTGTGTTATTTGTTATTCAATTGTTTCAGTCATGTTAAATTTTTTGTGACCTCCTTTGGGGTTTCTTGGCAGAAATACTGGTGTGGTTTCTTATTTCCTTCTCCAGTCTATTTTACAGATGAAGAAACTGAGGCAAATTAGGTGAAGTATGTGTAGGATAAAAAGGATGTCACTCAAATAAGCAACATCAGAGTCAGAAGGCAGGAGTAAAAAGAGGCAGTTGGTTTTTTTCCTTCATGAAAGGGAGCACTTCCAAGATGAGCTAAGAAGTGCTGATTGACTAGGCAGCGAACAGACAATATATACAAGTTTCCAGCACAAGGCTCCTCCCCCTTTCCTAACCAACCTTGAACCACAATCCAAAACACCTGTGACGGGGCTGTAGATGCTTCCAACCCAGTTCAGGTGAGGTAAGGAGCAACTGAGGAGTTCATTGCCCTTTTGGTCCATCAGTCTCCCTCTGGAGCTTATCCTGGAGTAGTCAATCAACAAAAGGTAACACAGCAGCCTTTGTAAACTGAATGCTCATGCTGAGAGTAGTACGCTCAGTTCTGGCTAACATAAGTGACTTGCCCAGAGTCCCACAATTAGATTTGAACTCAGAACGATGAATCTTCCTGGCTCCGGACCTGACACTCTATCCCTCTGACACTTTGCTGCCTATAGTTAAAAAAACATTCCTAAGTCTTAACTAGTGTGATGTCTTGCGCTTTGTGATGTCTATAGTCCAAGTGCATGAAAGAATTTTGTTAGCAAGTAAGGAACAACATCTTTGTATGATTGAAAAGTAAATGCTTTCTTCAAGTTTAAAAATATTATTACTTTTACATCCCAATAATCCTCTCTTTGTCATCAACACTATTGTGTAACAAATACAGCAACAGAGCTGACCAGCAGGTCCCAATCCTTAGAAAATGGGCAGAATTGAGGGTGCATATGTAAGCCTTGAACAATCAGGGGTTGAGCAAGATAAGAACTGTTGTAAGCCTTTGGGTGATGAGAGCAGTAGCAGCAGTGGCCCTCAGCCTGCCTCTGACCTTTCTCTCACTGCCTGATTTCCACATGGCCATGAATGCATGACCCTGATATTTTCCTGTTCTGTCTTCTTTATTCTTGCCTGATTTTAGATGAATGACTATCAGATATAAAACAGAGCAGATTATGTGGTGGAGCTTAAGTAGGACAAGTTCACAGAAGGTGGCTTCAAGAGCTGAGCTGGGGGACTGGAGCCCTTACCTCCTTGATGCAGACCCATCTAGTCATTGAAATACTGTGTCTTGCAAGGAGTGACTTGACAAACTGCCATGCCATAACCACAGGTTAGCTTGGAGGTGGGATCTAGCAATCATTTTAAGTTTGAGCCCATTTTCCCAGGGACTAAATGAGTATAATAGAAAGTTCAAGAGAGAGATCAACTAGTCAAAGTGTTGTTGGGGCATTAATCTCTAATTAGTTAATATAAAATGGTGATAACTGATTGATTGCTCTTATGGGGAAATGTATTAAATGAGCTTACAAACAATTGAGTTTGAAGGGCTCCCCAATACCTCAAGGTTTCCCCTTACTGAAGCAGTTATCTTGTTTTGGTGACCTGATCAGGAGTGTGGAAAATGTGGACATATGGGTTGGGCCAATAAGCTCAAGTCTCTATGTGGTATAAGGAAAGAGAATTAACAAAATAAACCAGCCCAGGGGCCCCATCATGAAGTGTAAGGAACATGCTGTCCTTGGAGTTTGCTACCACTCTCCTCAGAAGATGGAAGCGTATTTTATCATTGAATGTCTGGAGCTGAGACTAGACATTGCTCTTAATCTGGATATGATGCTTTTTAGTATTATTTTCTATGTTTTTGCTGGGATCATTATTTATAAGGCTCTTGAAATTCTAGTTTCTTTGCTATGAATTATTTCATAGAAATCTTCATGTTTCTTTTATTTTTAATATTTTTTACTTCATTTCTCATAGTATGACAATATTCTATCATATTTGTCATAATTTCTTCATGTATTCCCTAAGCGATGGGCATTCATTCATTTTGTCTCTAGTCTTTTTACAAAATTCTATGAGGAGTCTTTAAAAAAACACTATAGAGTGTATGTATATATGGAATAGTATATATATTACAGAGCATATATTTTATTATATATATATATATATGTATATAGAGAGAGGGAGAGAGAGAGTGCACCTCTTTGGAGCAGATCTCTGTTCAGTATGACCAAAAGTATGAAAATTTTGTTAACTTTACTCACAAAATTCTGAATTATTTTTCAGAATGATTAGCCTAATTCATATCTTCACTATCCATATATTAGTAGATTAGGCTTCCCAAATGCTTCCAAAATTTGTTATTTCTATTGCTTATATAAATTTGATTGATAAGGTGAGATCGCAGAGATATTTTGTTAGTGATTTGGACCATTTGTTCATGTAGATCATATTTTTTAATGTTTCTTTTAAATATCTTCATATTTGTTCAGTTATATAACAAAGCCAATTTTTAAAGGGAAAGATAAGACATTTTTAAAAATATGGACTTATATAGAGAAAAAGAAATAAAAAATTTAAATAACTCAATTTCAGAAAAAGAAATTGATCAAACAATAAAATAACAACCATAGCAACAGGACCTCTGAATTCTATTTGATTTTAAAAATACAACTAATTCCAGCACTAAGAAGTTATTTATAAAAGCAGGGAAATAATAGGGAAATACTATCATTTTCTATAAGAGAAATATGGTCCAGATACCTAAATCAATGATAGATACAGCAGCAAAAGAAAACTATGGACCAATATCTCTAAAGAATATTGATAGAAAAAGAAAGTTAAATAAAATATTACCAAAGAGGCTGCAGTAACATATTCAAAAGCTTATGTATCATGAATAGAGGGTTAGTTCTATATTAGGAAAATTATAAACATAATAGATGCTAATTAAAAATAAAAATCACAAGATTATATCAATAGATGCAGAAAAAGGTTTTAATAAAATGAAATGACTATGTTGAAAAAAATAGACCTTTCCTTAACGTGGTCAATAGTATGCATCTAAAACCAAGAGACAATGCTAGCATTATCCATAATGAGGAATTTATAGAGGTCTTTCCAGCAAGCTCAGTAAAGTAAATGTAAATCTTCTTCCTTAAAAGTCCAAGATGGTTTGAGAGAGGGAAAGAGAGACAGACAGACAGACAGACAGACAGACAGACAGACAGACAGCCAGACAGACAGTGGGATCGAAGGAGGGAAGGAAGGAGAGAGGGGGGAGGGAGAGAGAGAAAGACCTATGATGGGAGATAGAATTCTTTATTGGCTTAGCACCATCTAAGGATTTTACATTTCTACATAGTGAACAGAAACTTTGGATATGGAATTCAAGAGAAGCAGCAGAGAATAATAAGCACAGGCTTTTGAATGATAGACAGAGAATTTCCTTGTACCTGCAGAGACAAAAATGGGGAGGCCAATCTCCTTCTCAACATGTCCTCTGTATTCCACACTTGTGACTCTAGAGATTAAGATTAGACTTGGTGAAATCATTCTATCTCTCCTTGGGGGAGCTAAAATCTTCATTCATTCTTAGCTAAAAAATTCTTTAACTCTGTGGAATTCATTCATCCATTCTAATATGTTATTGTTATTCAGTCATTTCATTGCGTCCAACTCTTCCTGATCACATTTGGAGTTTTCTTGGCAAATATACTGGAGTGCTTTGCACTTTCCATTTCTAGCTCACTTTACAGATAAGGAAACTGAGGCAAACCAAGTTAAGTGACTTGTCCAGCATTATACAGCTAGTAAGTGTCTCAAACCAGATTTGAACTCATGAAGATGATTCCCCTGACTTCAAGCCCAGCACTCTGTCCACTCCACCACCTACCTGCTTATGATCTAAGGTAAAAATAGTTTATAGACAAAAGAAAGGTGTAGACAGAACAATTCATTTCAGGAGGTTTTGCTGAAGATTTTTTTTTTCCTTAAAAAGAAGAGCTAATTTATTCTGAACTCACCTTACTATTGATTTCAAACTTCAAAAAGAAAGAAAAAGCAGAACTTTGGGACTTTAGGCTTTGTTCTTTATTGACTGTGCCACCTAAATGCTCCTTCTGATCTGTAATATTTTCCTAATTCTAATTTACTGCTCTCTTTAATAAGGAGATTTACTGGCTAGTTATAAGGGTGTTTTGTAGAGTAAGCTTTTGGTGGGAAAGGGTTAACTTGGTGACAGTAAGCTAAGTGTAGCCTTCCATTAGGGAAAGTGACATTCAGAAGCAGTCATTTCTCTAGAACACAAATATCTCATGTGTAGTATACAGATGTGAATCTAGCTGGAAAAATCTCAGGAACAGGAGAGTAGAGGCAAGACCGCTGAACTCTGGGACAGTCCTGGCTCCTCCTGCCTCTGATGTGTAGAGATAGTGTCAATTGTACATATAAGCATGCACAATGTCCATGATCTCTCTTGAATAATGGAATGTAGGAGAGATCATCCAGTCATGGCACTCCTGGATTCAGCCTCTCTCCCACTGGATTATGGGCTCTGCACAAACCTTACAGAGTCACAAATCACAGTCTTTCTTGTAGAAAACATGGCACCAGGCAATGGACCCTGAATTAGAAAGCCATGACTTCAAAACTGTCCTCAGATTTCTATTATGAAATTCCTACATTTTTGCACATGTGTTTCTGTAAAATAAAGCATTTTAGTAATTATTATCTCAGATCACATAGATATCCAAGCCCTGTGGGGTCTAGCCATTTCTTTATATTGCATGGCTTACTGCACACACACTCTAAAGGAATATCATCACACCCTAAAAGATGACAAAGGGACACATTGGTGAAGAACCTGGCTAGATCTCTATGAGCGGATGCAGAGGGAAATGAGCACAAGTAGGCAAATACTTTCTACAATGAAAACAATTTGAAAAAGAAAAAATAACGTTGCAAGGTTTTAAGGATCAATTTAATGATAAACCAAAATATCAGAAGACTAAATATCTTGCCAATGAACTGAAAATGTAAAATTAGATATAGATTTTTGGACCTTGTCAATATAGAACTTCATTTTCTTAGACCATGAATATTTGTCATAAGGGTTTAAATTTTTTCTTTTATATTTTCTTTTCTTTTATATAAAATAAAATTTAATTCATTGAAGTTAACAATTCATCTTCAATGAAGAGGATGTGGCAAAAAAAGAGAATAAAATGCAGATAAGTTAATCAACAAAATTTAAAAGAAAATATGTGTAAGTCATTCCCCCCACTTTACTTATTTCCCACAAGTACAGATCTTTTTTGAATGCTTCATCTGTTTATTTACTCCTTGAATGAATAAATGAATGAATGAAAACAAAATCACCTAGTGACAATTCTTTTGAATTCTTCTTGAAGAAAAAATTGATCAAAAGATACTAGAAATTTATATACTTTTAAATGAATTCATATTTTATTCATCACAGTTACATTTTTATATATTTGAAAACAATAATACATCTCTATAAGATATTATTTAACCATATTTATTTCTTCATTCTAATACTTGAATGTTAAAGAACACTTGAAATAACTTTAACCTCCTTTCCTTGGACCATACCTGGAGTCCATAGAAAGTGCTACGATGTTGGCTACCTTTGGAACCATACAAACCAAATCTGAATCTCATGGCTGCTTCTTACTATTTGCACGGCTCTGGACAAGTCATGCTTTCTCATTTCAAAACAGAGAGAGTGAGTTTAGTGGTGACTGGATTCCTTCTGGCACTAAATCCTCTGAAGCGCAGGTCTGGTATCCCTTTTCACTGAGATTTTGGAGATACACTTGCTTTTTGCTGTCAGTTTTGGGGCAACAGCCTTAAGGAGGGCAGACTGTTAGAGTCAGCCAGAATCTTAGATCTTTCCAACCAGATATATGTAGATGGCTCTGCATTCTGCCTATAGTCGTTGCTAGATCACGGGCTCACAGCAATGAAAGCTGGGGGAGACCTTAGAGATGCTGTAATCCAAATTCTTCATTTTATAGGGGTGGAAATTGAGGTCCAGAGAAGATGTGACGCATGCCCAAGTCCCCAAGATTCCAAAGAGGTCCTATTTTGGGGCTTTCTGCTAAAACCCCGCCCATCACTTATTGTTATCATCTGCTTACTGACCTCAGAGGAGACAAACGACGACTCCTGCCATTCACAATTTCAGCTTTAATCTAGACTGTTTATGAAGACCCTTCTGTTTGCACACATACATCGAGCACCCCATCTAGGGTCAGCGTGCAGCGTAGCGTGCTTTCACTGGCTTGGGCTGGGAAGGGAGCTATCTCGTGCCTTCAGTTTCCGGGCCCCAGCCAGAACAAAAGGAGCCAGGAGTCCATAATTCAGTCGATGGTGTTTGCTTGGCCAAAATGAAATCCGCACCATTTAGAAATTGATTGTGTTTTGTTTGGCCAACAGATGGCAGTAGGAGTCTCTCTTTTCCCCCCTGGAGCAGCAGTCCACAAATTGGAAGTACGTGCCCTGGAGACAGAGAAAAGAGCCCCCTCCGCGTTTTGTTGGTTTGTTTTCTTGTTTCCTTTTGGTGCTTTTTACTTTAAGGGGACGAGCTCTCTTTTCTAGGTTCGGGACGTCGGACCATCCTCTTCATCCCTGGAGGACTGAGCCGCTTAATCGATCTCATATTGTAACCCTATTTTCGGAGGACTTTAAACCTACCCAATCTGCATTTGCCTAATTCAGATGGAAAAGGAGGAGACCATGACTGCTTTATTTGCAATATGCATAATTTGTCATTTTACGCACATGGATATTCGGGCTATCCTAAAAATAGAGTCCCTTCAAGCAAGAGAGAGGAGATGAATTGAAAAAGAAAGTTGTCTGCTTCACGAAGTGAGGCAGGCCCAACTCTTTTATCGGTGTCCATAATTCTCCCATTTCCGGAGACATCCCTGTCTTATACGTGGAGGTTGCTTTTGGCCACGTCAGCCTTTTAAGAGGTCTTTTGATTTCCGTTAAGACGTTGGCCAGGTCAACATTTCTTTAAGGAGAAAAATCTCGCTAGCAATGAGTTTAGCCTCTTTTCTCGAGCTTCGACGTGGTAAAAGAGGGCAGCTCTCACAGACTTGTCACTTGAAGGGGTCTTGAAAGTCATCTCCTATGGCCCAATCCCCACATTTTACAGATGGGAAAATGGAGGCCAAATGGAGACACATTCCTAAGTCACAAGGAAGTGACGCTTTTTGACCTCACTCTAATTCTGGCTCTAAAATGCCAGCACGACACTAGTTTGTGTTTTCCTACCTTTTTGAATCTGCGATTTTAACCCCCTTCAATAGTGCAAACTGCAGAACAACGGAGTCTTGTGGGCATCCATGTTGAAGCCTGCTTTAATGGTAACTTTCCCACTCTAAAGACATGGAAGCAGCAGCTGAGAGCACGTTTTGTTCTCAGCTTTTGGCATTTCCATTCACCCCTCTTCACTTCACTGTCCCTGTGTAGCTGCAGAGGGTGTTGCTCCGGGATGGACAGGACTCTCCCTTTTTTCTGTCATGCCTTCATGTAGTTGTGGGGACTTAAATCTGAATCACACCTTTCCTGGCTCATTTTCTCCAAAGCAACATATCACACGTGTGTCTGTCTACATATAACATGTATGTAATATGTAACAAATCTATCTCTAGAAGGGACCTCAAAGGCCATCGAAGGCCACATTTTCATTTTACCAATGAAGAATCCAACACCCTAAAGGATGACGGAATTTGCCCAAGATCACACAGCTGATAAGCGTCTCTCTTCCCCACAATACTTGTGTTCTGAGGGCTGCTGGTGAGCTAGTTATGTCCCATATCTCAATTTCTTTAAGTCATTAGAGTTTTACTAAACTACTTCATTCCCAAACCAAACTTAGTTCATTTTTTGAGCTTCAGAAGACAGAATTAGGTGCAAAGTCGTACTTTTCAAAGATTTCCTGAATAAAGACTAGCTTGAGTTAAGCTACAAATGGAAAATGAATTCTAATACACAAATGACAGATAATGTGCCTAAAAGATCCCAATTATAAAAAAAAAAAAGCATCTTTAGTGTTCCAATGAGGCCGAATGAACCTTAACCCCAGGATAGTAAGACTAGATTTGTTCATGTGGAAACAACATTCTTGTATCTAAACTAGGAAACCGATAGTTGTCCATAGGTAGAGGCGGATGGGACAGGGCTTGGGATCCAAAACAATCCCACGTGTCTCAACACACCTAACAGTGAAGGAGGGCGATGATGACGACAACTCTTTGGAATGGGGATGGAGACCGACTGGAAGGGGAGACCGAGGGCCAATGAAAGGCCACCTAGGAAAAGGCTTGCTTCACAGTTTTGCTGAGGTAAAATACTCTCCAACTTTAGTGCAATGTTGGATCAGAACTGGAAATAATCTGTGCACACAGAGGAGGAAAGGGTAGAATTCAAAACAAGAGAAGCAATGAACCATTCTATTTCTATTCACATGGATACATCTAGTTCTTTGTACATGTTTATATAATGATATACATATATATGTACATAGTTGACACATATATGAAAACATACAATGCTCATTATAACAGCCTCAGGAACCTCCCCATCCTGGTAAATGAAACATCCCAAGGGAGTGTCAAAAACTCGTTACAGGATAAAAGCAGTTGTGACGTCAAAAGCAACTGGCCCATGCTTGGGTCCTGAGTATCCATTAGCTGCCAATTCCTCAGGAATATTTGCTTGTCCTTCTCTCTCCACCCCTCGGCTCTCAACCTTCCCCTCTTAGCAGCCCTGCTTCAACTAGCATGAATCCGCTCAAGCCCCAAGAACCAGGTCTTCTCCTCCCAGACCGAAACAGACCCCAGTAAACTTGGCTCATTTGGGAGAGGCAGGGATGCCTCGCGCCATCCAGGACCCCAGCAGATTGGCCCGCATCCATCCTCTCTCACTGCCCTCATGACTTCTCATCTCCCCTCAATACAAGTGACTCGCTTTATGGTCTTAATGGGTGCCCGCGTTTCCTTCAAGGGGAAACTGCTTTTCTGAACCTTCTTAAGTCTGCATTAGGAGAGAATCAGACATTCACATACACATACATACATAGGTGTGAATTCACACTCCATCCTCCACCAACACATATATGCATGTTCTCCTTACTTATAAATATATCTGTCTATATTACAATATAATTTAATGTTCAATTCCTTGAGTTCTGTCAGATACATACATGTAAGCACGTCTGCGTGTGTGTACGTACCTAGAGATAGCGTTGCATAGAAAGTAGACAACAGGCTTCAAAGCCAACAATATCTGAGTTAAAGTCACAATTCAGACACATACTGGCTGATGACTATGGGTGAATCACTGAATGCTCGCTGCTCTATAGAATTGCTTTACAAAGGCTATTTCCTCACCTGGGTATTTCCTATGTCAATAAAATCACAGATCTAGCCTGTATGCCTATCAATCTATATTTATATATCTGCACCTATCCCTGCATCTCTCTCTCTGTCTCTCTCTTTCTCTTTTTCTCTCTCTCTCCCTATCCATTTATCATTCTATCTATCTATCTATCTATCTATCTATCTATCTATCTATCTATCTATCTATCTATCTATCTATCCATCCATCCATCCATCCATCTATCTATCTATCTATCTATCTATCTATCTATCTATCTATCTATCTATCTATCTATCCATCTATCCATCTATCTATCTATCTATCTATCTATCTATCTATCTATCTATCTGTCTGTCTGTCTGTCTTTCTGTCTGCCTATCTACCTGTCTATCTATCTATCTATCTATCTATCTATCTGTCTGTCTGTTCTATCTATCTATCTATCTATCTATCTATCTATCTATCTATCTATTATCTATCTGTCTGTCTGTTTATCTATCTATCTATCTATCTATCCATCTCTCTATCTATCTATCTATCTATCTATCTATCTATCTATCTATCTATCTATCTATTATCTATTTGTCTGTCTGTTTATCTATCTGTCTATCTATCTATCTATCTATCTATCTATCTATCTATCTATCTATCTATCTATCTATCTATCAGAATGGGCAGCTAGGTGAAGTGGTAGGTAGAATACTGGGTCTGCAGTCAGGAAGAAGCATCTCTCTAAGTTCAAATCTGGCCTCAGACTCTTAATAGCTTGTGTGACGTTGGGGAAGTCACTTACCCTTTTCACCTAAGTTTCTTCTTTTGTAAAATGAGATGGAGAAGAAAATGGCAAACCATTCCAGTATCTTGGCCAGTAAAACTCCAAATGGGGTCACAAGGAGTCAGGCACACCTGAAAACGACTGAGGGACAAAAATATATGTATAAATTTCATGTATATAACAGTAACTTATCTAATTTGATTCTTTTTTTTTTTTAAAGGCAACGGGGATTAAGTGACTTGCCCAGGAAAGTGTCTGAGGCCAGATTTGAACCTAGGACTTCCCGACGCTAGGCCTGGCTCTCAATCCACTGAGCTACCCAGCTGCTCCCTCTAATTTGATTCTTAAAGAGTTATTTGGATCATTTAAATATGAAGTGATTTGCTCAAAATAGCTATGTAATTTTTATGTGTCAAAAAGTCTTGAACTCAATTCCATCTGACTCTTAAGATAGTTGCTTCTCTAGTATTCATATTCATTTACATATATGTGAATGGTAGAGATATTTTAACTCTGTTTTTTAGAAAAGTATAGAACATTTCATAATTTTATGACTAAGAAAACTGAGGCATAGATATTTCATCAAGATGACTTTCATTGAAGATGTCTATTCAATAATACAACTCATCTTTTAGGTCACAAAGAGCCTCTAATTCTCAGACTCATTTCCTCTTGACATTTAATTCTCAAAGATTGTGACTCTCCCTGGAGATGGAAAGAGGCCAAAAATAATGTGGTAACTTTTCTAGTGCAAATTTGAGTTGTTTGTGGATAAAAATTGCTGCCCATCTTGTGAGACTTCAACATTGCCTAACCTCACCCAAACAAGATAGTTAGCATAGAACATTTAAGTTGTTGCTTTTTATAATGAAATATAAGATTTACTAATTTTAATAAGTTCCCAGTATCTTAATATCTATAAAAAATTTTTCATTCATTAGCTGCCTATTTAATCTTGGTATCACCACTATGAGATGCTTTAATTTCCTCCATTTTAGAGATGAGGAACCTGAGGATCAGAGAAAGCAACTAGTCAAATTCTGAGATCGGATTTAAATACAAATCTTCCAGAATTCAAATTCAGTACCATAGTATTATACAACGCTGCCTGAAACAGCCAAATGAATACCTCCAAAAAGAGAATGGGCTTGTACTAGGATTTTCTTTGTACCAATACACTTGAATATGAAGATGTCTACAGTAACACAAATTTTTCTTTTTAAAAAATTTATTCAAAGATATTTTCTTTTCCCAATTACATGTAGTAATTTTCAACATATATTTCTGAAATTTTAAGATCCAAACTGTCTCCCTCCCTCCCTCCTTTCCCTCTAGCATTCTAGAGCTGGTAAGCAATTTGATCTGGGTTATATCATGCAAAAACATGCTTCCATAGGGGACTCTGTTATTAGAGAATACTCACATAAAACCAAAATCCCCAAACAAAAACATATAGAACCTAATGTGAAAAATAGTATGCTTTGATCTGCATCCAACTCCACCAGTTATTTCTCTGGATCATTGCATTGCCTAGAGTAGCTAAGTCTTTCACAGTTGATCATGGTATAATATGCTGATGTTACTACATACAACATTCTACTGGTTCTGCTCATTTAGCTCTGCATCAGTTCATGATACATTTCCCCGGCTTTTCCCCAAATCATCCTGCTCATTATTTCTTATTTCAGAGTTGTATTCCATCACCGTCAGATATAAATTGTCCAACCATTCTCCAACTGATGGATATCCCCTCAATTTCCAAGTCTTTGCTGCCACAAGCAGATGCTATAATATTTTTGTACAAGTAAGTCCTTTCCTCTGCTTTTTTTAAAATGATCTCTTTGGTGTACAGACCCAGTAGTGTTATTACAGGCTCTAAGGGTATGCACATTTTTATAGCTCTTTGGGTATAGTTTCAAATTGCTCTCCAGAAGGGTCTGATAAGTTCACAATTCCACCAACAATGCATTAATGTCCTAATTTTGTCATCTCCTCCAGTATTTATCACTTTCCTTTACTGTCATATGAGCCAATCTGATAATGTGAGGTGGTACTTCAAAGTTGTTTTAATGTGTAATTCTCTAATGGAGTGATTTAGAACATTTTTTTTTTCATGTGATTAATGATAGCTTTGGTTTCTTCATCTGAAAATTGCTTGTTCATATCCTTTGACCATTTGTCAGTTGGAGAAAGACTCATATTCTTACAAATTTGACTTAGTTCTCTATAAATCTGAGAAATTAGATCTTTATTAGAGAAATCTACCCAGTTTGTTATTTTCATTCTAACCTTTGTTACATTGGTTTTGTTTGTACAAATGCTTCAAAATTTAAAATAAACAAAATTATTCTTTTTACATATTATAATGCTCTCTATCTCATTTGGTCAAAATTCTTCCCTTCTTCCTAGATCTGTAAGGTAAATTATTCTATGTTCCCCTCTTTTACTTATGGTATCATTCTTTATATCTAAATCATATATCCATTTTGACTTTATCTTGGAATAAGATATGAGATATTAGTCTATCCTAGTTTCTACCATACTGTTTTCCATTTTTCCTACCATTTTTGTCAAATAATGAGTTTTAATTTTCAAAGCTGATGTCTTTAGGTTTATCAAACACTAGGTTGCTAAAGTAATTTGTTCCTATATGTTGTGCATGTAATCTATTAAACTGATCAACCATTCTATTTCTTAGCCAGTATCAGACTGTTTTGATGATTGCTTTATAGTACATTTGGAGATCTTTTAGTGCTAGGCCACCTTCCTTGACATTTTTTTTTCATTAATTCCCTTGATATTCTTGAACTTTTGTTCTTCCAGATGAATTTTTTAATTTTTTTCTAGCTCTTTGAAATAATTTTTGGTAATTTTATTGGTATGGCACTAAAGAAGTAAATTAATTTAGGTCAAATTGTCATTTTTATTATGTTAGTTCAGCCAGCACATGACCAATTAATATTTCCCAATTGTTTAGACCTGACTTTATTTGTGTTTAAAGTGTTTTGTAATTGTGATTGTATAATTTCAATTTGTCTTCACAAGTAATTTTCCAGGTATTTTATACTGTTTAGAATTATTTTAAATGGAATTTCTCTCTCTTGTTGCTTGACTTTGTTGGTAATATATAGAAATGCTTATGATTTATGTGGGTTTATTTTGTATCCTGAAACTTTGCTAAAGTTATTAATTATTTCAAGTAGTTTTTCAACTGATTCCTTAGGATTCTCCAAGTATGACGTCATTTCATCTGCAAAGTTTCCTTATTGCCTACTTGAATTACTTCAATTTCTTTTTTCTTCTCTTATTATTAAATAGCATTTCTAGAGATATTTTGGTAACAATGGTCTCTTTGCTCCACCCTGATCTTATTGGGAAAACTCCTTTCTAACTTATCCCCATTGGGTATGACACTTGCTGATGGTTTTATATAGATAGTATTTATCATTTTAATGAAATGGCCCATTTATTCCTATGCTTTCTAGTGTTTCTGATAGGAATAAGTGTTTTTTTTTCATCATCTATTGAGATAATCATGTGATTTCTGTTAGTTTGATTATTGATATGGTCAATTATACTGATAGTTTTCCTAATAATAAATCAGCCCTACATTCCTGTTATTTGCTGGAGTTTCCTATTTGGTTGTAATGAATGATCCTTGTGATATATTGCCATAGTCTCCTTGATAGTCATTAGCTTCTACTTGACCAATTCTAATTTTTAATACATTTTTTTCTTCTGTGAACTTCTGAAAATCCTTTTCCAATTTTTCTTTTAAGTTTTTCATTGAAAAATTGAAAAATTAATATTCAATACTCCAAGTATTATATTTAATAATATTTATTAATATTTAACTTGAAGCAAAGGGAAAATAAAAGGCTAGAGAAACTGAGAGAGCTCACCAGTCTCCCATGTGGAAAAAGACAAAAAGGCTGAGGGGCCAGCTCAACTATATACAAACAACATAAGGACACACGTACAAGTACACGAAAGGGAAAAGGGAACTTTGGGATGAGGAAGGAATTCTGGAAGATGAAGTCCAAAGGATACAAAATTTCCACTTATGCAGCATGTAGCTCCTTTGTTCTCATTGTCCTCTTCTGAGTCTGTACCTTGATCTTTGTTCTCATAAAAGTTTCTATGGTGAAGGTTTATTTTTTTTCCCAGCCTTTTTCTTGACTTTTACTTTGATCATAAAAGCAGACTCTGTTCTGAGGGTAGGAAGCGCGTCCCCTTAAACTCTAGGTTTTCCTTGCTGCTCCCTATCTTTACCTTCATTTCTGATTTTCTCCAAGTTTCAGCCCTTCCCAGGTAGTATGATGTCTTGTGGGTTTGAGAGCCATAAGAGCCACCCAGCACTGCTGATTCAATCTTCCTCTGGGACTTTAGGCTTCATGCTGGACTTCCCAAGGCCAGGCACACGATGGACTGCCTTGTCCTGGGGCTTGGGCACACCAAAGACTCTGGTGTCCCAGGGATTGGTCTTCACTGCAGGCTTGTGCCAGGGCTTAGAACGTTGAGGCTCAGCTGCTCCTTGATGCAGCCTAGTGGAAGTGATCAACCTTGCTGCGTCCTGTGCTCTCCTCTTATCTCAGTGAGCTCTCTGCCTACCTTCCTCATTGTTTTCTTCATGAAAGCTCTTCACGCTGACCTGCTGTTGGTTTTCTCACACCAGTACTCGTTTTGAGGGTTGGCCGGAGCGGATTCTCAGAGTGGTTCAAGCTTGCCTACTTTCACTTTGCCATCTTGGTTTTCCAGATTTTTCAAGAACAGTCTAGTTTAATTAAGATGTAAAAATGGAGCTCTGTCAGCTCAGATTACCTATACTGGTAATTAGAAAAACCCAATGAGGGATAATTATCACATAAATGTTATATCAAAAAATGAGCACGCTAGAGCAAAAATAAATCAGGCCATGTCGTTCTGCATTCTTTCTCTTGGAAAAAAATACTAGGGAGTAGACAGGAAAAATGACAACTTCTTACTCATCCACAGCAGATGGACATCTTAGTTCAAAAAGTTATTATAAATTCAATTAATCGGGAAGTATTACCAAGGTTTAATATGCCTCGGGAGATCCATATGAGAAGTGACTCCAGAAAAATAGAAAGCATTACTTAAAGTGGCACTTTGGGAAAGGCATTAAGAATGAATGAAAAAAATGAAGGAAAAAAAAACAAACCTCAAAACTAAAAAAAAACCAGAAAACAAAAACAAAACTTCTGGTGTCTGTCTGCTGAAGTTCCCTTGGGAACAAGTGGTGAGCCAGTAAAAAAGATTCTTTAGTCTCTGTCAAGTTCACAAAATTCAATAAATTATTGAATAGTTGGTAGGAATAGAAAAGAATTGATCTGTGCGCATTTTGAAATAGTTTATAAGAACATCAATTCTACCCCAATGATGATCATTAAAATAAGCAGATATCCTGAGTTGACCAGGCCAGTTTTGAATTTCTTCAAGATTTTATGTTCTGTTTTATATCTTCTGTTTTATCTTTTGGCCATTTTATCTGTTTTATATCTTCTGGCTTCTGCCAAGTTGTCAGCCAAGCTGTAGATAGTAAGCGGCATCCCCACCCTGAAGAGGATATTGAAAGAAAAGAGAGGAAAGGGAAGATAATAAGGAATTGCCAAAAGCGAAATCAAAGTTGTTACCACAAAGAGGGATTTTGAGCACTTTAATGAATAATCTCAGTGTTTCTATATTTGTATCACTAACAGGGCTGTTATTTATGGTTTCTATTATTTGCTTTGTGGTTGTGGTAGGAAAATATATTTAATACATTTGTCTTATACTCTTGTGGGAGAAAGAGGGCACGTTGGTGATGTGTTTTTGCTGTTCAAGTTGAATTCAAACAAGGTTTGTGGGCTTTTCTTTTTTCAGACGTTCATTAGTTTGTTTTCTCAAGTGTGGATTAGGCCAAGGAGAATAAATAGGTAGAATGTTCTTTTGCCTCCTTATTATTGTGAAGAATTATTTTAATGGTGTTTTCCAGTACAGGTAAAAACAAGATCTAAAATTTCCTACCTCTTAGGACAAATTGTACTAAGCTTAGGTAAGACGAAAATAACTGCATTAGCTTTTCAGGTAGTTATCCAAGATCACTGGGGCTCTGTAACCTTTGAGCTTAACTACAATACTAAGCTGAGTTAAGAGCTGCTCAAGTGCCTTCAACAGAAGAGGCTTTCTGTATGGGGTAGGGGTGTGTATGAGGGTGTGCAGACAGAGAGAATTAGAGAGAGAGAGAGAGAGAGAGAGAGAGGGAGAGGGAGGGAGAGGGAGAGAGAGAGAGAGAGAGAGAGAGAGAGAGAGAGAGAGAGAGAGAGAGAGAGAGAGAGAGAGAGAGAGGGGGGGGGGGAGGGAGGGAGAGGGAGAGAGAGAGAGAAGGAGAGAGAAGAATAGAGAGAGACAGAGACACAGAGAGAGAGACAGAGAGGGAGAGAGAGACACAGAGAGAGAGGAGAGGAGGAGAGAGAGACAGAGACACAGAGAGAGAGACAGAGAGGGAGAGAGAGACACAGAGAGAGAGGAGAGGAGGAGAGAGAGACAGAGAGGGAGAGAGACAGAGACAGAGAGACAGAGACAGAGACAGAGAGAAGAGGAGAGACAGAGACACAGAGAGAGAGACAGAGAGAGAAAGAGAGACACAGAGAGACACAGAGAGAGAGACAGAGAGGGAGAGAGACAGAGAGAGAGAGAGAGGAGGAGAGAGACAGAGAGGGAGAGACAGAGACAGAGACAGAGAGACAGAGAGAAACAGAGAGAGAGACAGAGAGAGAGAGAGAGAGAGAGAGAGAGAGAGGAGGAGAGAGAGAGGCAGAGAGACAGAGAGGGAGAGAGAGGGAGAGAGAGACAGAAAGAGAGAGACAGAGGAAGAGACAGAGAGAGAGAGAGAAAGAGAGAGGGGGGGAGGGAGGGAGGGAGGGAGAGAGAGAAGGAGAGAGAAGAAGAAGAAGAAGAAGAAGAAGAAGAGAGAGAGAGAGGAGAGAAAGAGACAGCAGATGTACACAAGGACACAGAGACAGTGTTTGTGTTCATGTGTTTCTTTTATATTTATTGAAGGATATGGTGCTACTTTTTAAATTCTCACTTTCTGACCTTAGGAAACACAGATGGAAACTTTTACCACTTGGCTAATATTTTGAATGTGATTTTTCAAATTATGTAAAGTCAGTAACATTACTTCTCACTTTTTCCCTCTCTAGCAATGATGAAGAAGAGAATGGGATCCCAGTCTTGGGGTAGCCTAGTTATCCTTACCTTTTTGCTCTGCTGAGGGTGACTTTTCATATCTGTTTTTTTGACCTATGCTTGTTCCTTGTATTTTTATAATCTTTACTTTGGACTACCCCCCCCCCCCCCCCATAGCTGTCACGGTGGTAATCATTGCATATGTTGTTTTCTTGCCTTCATTTACTTTGATGTGTACCAATTCATGAAGATCTTTCCATGCTTCTCTGTTTTCATGACATTCATCATTTCTTCCAACTCAATAATATTGCATTACCCAAATGTCCTATTATTTATATATTCCTCAAATAATAAGATTCGACTCCATTTCCAGTCTTTTGCTCTCACAGGAAAAAAAAAGTGCTGCTATAAATACTTCACTGTATATGGTGATTTATGGTCTCCTTGAATTAAAAGCCTAGTAAATAGATATCAGTGTCAGAGAAGAATATGAACATTTTTAGTTTCTTTATTTGCCTAATTCCATTTAACTTTCCAAAATGGTCATGCCAATGGATCATTCTACAAATAATGCACTTGTGTGCCCATCTTTCTACATTCCTCCAACGCTGATTACTCCCATCTTTTGGCATCTTTCTCACTTGGCTGAGTGTGAAGTTGTTTTGATGGGAATTCATTTTTAAACGATTCAGAGCATTATTTCATATGACTGTTAATACTTTGCCATTCTTTTCTGAGAACTCTTTGTTCATGGATGTTGCTCATTTATCCATTGAGGATTAGCTTTTAATGACCTTGGGGTGCATTGTATGTAATGTAATTTCCAGGAATAGAACCATATCTTTTTTATGTTCAATGATTTGATGATTTCAATGATTTTTGTAGTGAGAACTTCTTTTTGGAGATTTTTGAGTAGGGCTGTAGCACCTGCAGAGGAAGTTTTCATGTCTCATTTTCACAAAAACTATTTCTCTTGAGAGTGGCTGCAAGCAGGATCCGTATTCTTGGGGGCTTTACTTTTCTCAGTGAGCCCTCTATGATTAGCCCTCTAGTGAGCCCCTAAATTCACTGAAAACGAGTCCCCTCCTTGTTTATCGTGGGTAGATGAGCACTGTCTTCTTTGAACCCTGCCTGTATAGATGTAATAGGCATACATTTTGGGACTAACTATTTAAGTAGCTGCACTTCGTAGTTTCTCCTTGTAGAAGCACTATTCAATACAGACACTGCAATTCATAGAAATAAAGGCTTGAATTCAGGATCTCTGACTTTGTGATGTCAAAAAAGAAACTTGACCTCCTGAAGGAATGTCAGAGAAAATGAGCACAACATATGTTCTGTCCTTGAGATTTCTGTTATTCTTTTGATTTATAAGGAGGCTGAAGAAAAATACCATAAATTAAAACACATACTCCTGCATCTTAATTTTTATATAGACCTCAAGGTAGATTTACAGTCATTCAGGACCTGATCCATCATAATTAAATTGGAGTTGTCAGCTTTTTATTGCTATTCTTGTAGATAAATCCTTTATCTCAGAGGTTTCCTATAGTGCTTATCATCATTGCCTCCTGTTTTTATCATAGGTAGGGGACTTGGACTATATTTTTACAAGGTTTTTGACAGCACCATAACTCCTATAGATCTCCTATGTCTTACCTTTCGTTTCCTAGCGTGACCACAGGAGAACATTATTTAGCTATCCAGAAATATTTGAGTCTCTCCACTGTAAAGTTTCCTTTAGCTTTATTTTAAACGAAGACTATTCCATTTTTTACAGTAGTAAGACATCTTTCTGCTGTACACAAGGAGAAAATTTATATTCCAAATTTTAATCTGAAAAAACGAGGATGCTATTTTTGCTTTAAGTATGGTGAAGAGAGTGAAAGGAAATGGGTCATAAAAATGCCAGTGGTATAAATTTTGATTCGAGGCCTTCAGAGCAAAAGCTGTCCTCTATGGGCCTTCCTTTATTAATGTTAAAATAAAGAAATCACCAGTGAAAAGATCCCATTTTCTTGCTTTTTTATTCATGGCTTCCACTACAGGCATTGTTTAGTGCTTGATCAATATTTGTATATATATAGGTCAATATGCGATGTCATATAGTTTGATGTAGTAAACAGTACATAAATAAATAAAATAATTACATAGTGGAGTCCTTTTGTGGGGAGAATAGGAGTAAGACTTTAAATATGATAATTTTTCAAAGTTAATAGTGTCTTTCTTAAAAGTCTCATTTTGACCCGTTACTTTGTATTCAAAACTCTCAAGTGAGAGAATCAAGAAATTAGTCTGTTCTCTTGGTTTTTGCAAATAGTCCTCATCTCCTTTAGATGGCCTCGTTTTAGAGATTTCTGAATGGGAGACGGCAAAGTTGGTATCTACGTGGGAATAGTTCAGCGACATCAGAATTCGAGCTGCCTGACTGCAGATAAATATAAAATGGCATAAAGGTTCCCTTTGATTTAAGTGTTAAGATTCAGACCTGCCTCTCCTCCAGAGGTTCCTATTTCTACCAAGAGTGCAACCATCCTCTCACGTTTGCCATCTTGGAGCTTATTTGGGGTTTTCTTTCCCTTTTAACCTTCATATTCAACCAGGAGCCAATGGGAGCCAATCTTAATCTTCCCCATGTCTCACTCGTAAGTCCCCTCCTCTCTACTTTATGTTGTTTAGTGGGGTCTGACTCTTTGTGACCCCTTTTTGGAGGGGTTTCTTGGCAGAGATACGGCCAGAGTGGTTTGCCATTTCAACCTCCAGATCATTTTGCAGATGAAGAAACTGAGGCTGCATTCCCAGAAGAACTTCAAACATCTGGGCTTTCATGGTCTACTTTTTCTTCGATCAATTTTTCCATTTTTATTTTTTTATTCTAATAAATGAAGTGTTTGTAAAGAAGGCTTATGCAAGTCAACTTGCATCCACCAGTCGACCAGGGAAGTTTCTATGGTGATATCATGCCAATAGCCATTCTGTGGCTGTGATTTCTAGAGAAACTGGCGGTGGAGAGCCAAGCTGGATGACTAGCAATCCTCATGACTTCCTCCTTTCACGGAAAAGGGCAGAATGCCATCCTTCCCAGCCCCTTGCCTATCCTCCCACTGAGCCAGCTTGAGGGGAGACTTTGCCTTCTCCTTTCAAGTGAAGGGTAGGAATTCATTATTTATGGAGGTGAAGCAGCTCACTCTTCTCCTTCACCTTCTCCTTCACCTGCCCTTGGGGATGGGACTTTAGATCAATAATCTAAGGTGAATAAGAAGGCCACATTTTGCCTATGGATGTGCACAATCTATGTTATTTAAGAAAATAAGGGCTTATTATTCCCCCAGGTGACCTAAAACTGCCAAACTACAAAGTTACATCATAGTGTTTAGCCAAAGCAGTCAAAGATGTCTTTGTTTTCATCCTCTAGATGATAAATTATATATAGAAAATGTTCATTATTTAGTGGAAAATCCAGTTATTATTTCATGTCTCTCTATACCTCACCTCTGCTAAACTCACTTGCACTCATCGAGACCGTCAACTCTCCTACTTGGTACATTCTCAGGTCATTTCTCCTGTTTTGACTTCACTTTTCTCCCTTCCTAATCGAGACCCTATAGTTAGTTCTCTTCAATTCACAATTCTTGAGTTTATTGACTCCTAGTCCTGTTAATTATCTAAGAGCAGAAGGAGGAAGGGGAAAGGTAGGTGGCACCGTGCACAGAGCTCTTCTGGTCCTAGAGCCAAGATTTCAGTTCAAACCTGGTCTCAACTGTTTACTAGCTGTGTGACCCTGGGCAAGTCACTTAACTCTGTTTGCCTCAGTTTCATTATCTGTAACATGAGGTTCAGAAGGAAATGGTCAAGCACTCCAATATCTTTGTTAAGAAAACTCCAAAGTGGGTGGTCATGAAGAATTGGACATAACTGAAAATGACCGAACAACAAGAAGAATCATCTTGTACGACTGCAAAGAGATCAGAAATTAATGAATGAATGGAAGAAAAAAGCATTTATTTACTTATTTAAAAAAAATCTCTTACCTTCTCCTTAGAATCACTACTAAATATTGGTTCCAAGGCAGAAGAGTAGTAATGGCTAAGCAAATGGGGTTAAGTGACTTGCCTAAGGTCACACAGTTAGGAAGTATCTGAAATCATATCTGAACCCTAGATTTTGAACTTTATCCACTGAATCACTTAGCTGACTCCCACAAAAGCATCTATTAAGCACCTACTAGGTGATAATCATAATGCTGATCACCAGGGATATAAATACAAAGCCAAAATAATTCTATATCTCAAGGAATTTGCTAATTCTAATGAAGAAGGCCAAATATATAGGATAGAGATGACCAGGATAAAGACAGACAGACAGAGACAGAGACAGAGACAGAAATAGACACACATACACACACACACACAGAAAGAGAGAGAGAGAGAGAGAGAGAGAGAGAGAGAGAGAGAGAGAGAGAGAGAGAGAGAGAGAGAGAGAAACTTATTATGTGCAGTGCCCTGTGCTAAGTGCTTGGGATAAAAATATAAGAAAACAAGACAGTTCCTACTCTCCAGGAGCTCTCTAAAATGATAATTATGAAGGAAGAATCATAGGTAAGTAAAGCAGAGCCTCAGGGCAGAGGTTTCTCCAGGGTTGCAAAGCTGACAGACAGTTCGGAAAGTTCATTGCCTCACTACCTTTGTCACAGGTAGAGGAAAAAGCATTCAGATGAGAAGATGGATGATCAAATCCTGATTCTGAATAACCTTAGGCAGTGTTAACCTTGGGCAAATCACTTAACCTGTTTGAGCATCCAATTCCACATCTCAGAGATCAGGAAGTTGGAAGCTATGGCTGTGAAGATTCTTTCCTGTTCTATAACTATGATCTTATGAACTCATTTCAACAAGTATTTATTATTAATTATCTTTAAACTGAAGATGTGATGACAGTTTCAGACAATTTTAATAGGAATCACAGATAAATGGTGAAAAAAACTATGTGAATCATTTTAGTCTAAAGAAATGGGGAAGAAGTAAAAAGAAACTACTCTTTTCTGTGCTCCAAAAGGCAGCTAAGGAGCAATCAGAGTGAGGGAATTTCATATTTGTACAGACACATAGGAACTTAATGCTCCTTGGATGTTTTAGAAATAACAACTGTGTAAATATTTAGTTTCGTAGTCTAAAACTATATAGTTTCATTTTATATGTAAACCAATCATGAAGTATAGTTGGTAATTAAAATGTCAAACTTTAAAATAATGTGTTTCTCTTCTAGGAATTGCTAGATTCTCAAGATTGGTATGTAGTATTAATAGTAAAAACAGGCTCTTTTTCTTTAGAAAAAATTTTTGTTCAATTCAACCACAGTTATTCTTTCTTCATGCCCTAGTAATTTTGTGGCACAGCTATTAGAATTCAACATCTTTTTTTCTGTAGAGTAATAATTTGAGCACATCACTCTTTGAACATATCTCTATCCAAAATGTGTGTGCCTATGCACACACACACACACACACACACACACAGATTTCAAAAGAATATTATCAATTCCTTAGAAGTGTAATATTTATAGGGAAAGATGGGGATATTGAAAAAAATAGGGGATACTGAAGGTTTGTAGCAGGCAATAGAGGAGTTGAAGGGAGAGAGGGAATTTGGCTGCCAGTGAGGCAAAGGAGAGAGATGCCCCCTGCCAAGAGGCTATTTATGAACAAAATGGGGTGTCCAAGAAATGAGCCTCTTATAATAGCCTGCGGGGATGTCTTCTCATTAGATTGCTGTCAAATTTGTCCCAGAACAGGTAAACAGGGATCCTCCTGAGGGACAAGCCTTTCCCCAGACTTTGGTCACCCAGCAGGGGTCCTATAAGGACCCATTTGTAATTGGATGACTGAACAGCTCCCTCTATGCCCCAGAAAAGGTAGTCCACTTATCTGACCGCGAAATTCAAATAAGATAAATTTTAATAACCAGTTCATATTGGAGAAGTATCAGGGAAGAGGGAAGAGGGATGTCCCTAAATAAAGTTTGAGTCTTTCTCAGCGTTGGAGCTGAGGCCAGGCCTCACAGGCTGGTGGAGGGTTTCTCTTATTCCTGTCTACGCTATATCTGTGCTAGTTTTCTTAATTTCAAAATCTTAGCAGCAGACAGCAAACAAGAAGAAAAGTTCTGACTTTCAGAGCTGGTTGGGCCTGTCTCTTTGGGCTGAAGAAAATAGAGGCACTTCTATCCAGAGACTGGTAAGAACCACTCCTCCCACTTCTAATGCCAGGAAAGAAGTGCTAGTCATAAGACCAACTGCCACTCCCAGTTGCCCCTCCCCCCACCAACTGTCAGTCTTGTCACTTTCTTCCCTCTCTAATATTCCCACTGTTGCTTGTTCTAACACAGTGGCAGAAAGTCCAGAACTTGTGCTTGTTTCCTTTCCACAGAAGACAATTTAGAGAATCAACTTTTTAGAGCTATTCTAATTCCTTGCCTTGCTATCACCCATCTAGCCCTTATATGAAATCACTGTTCCTTAAAGATTTGGCCTGATTTATCCAGCCACCTCCCAGAAAGTCAAATGCATGTAATGGATTTTTTTTGTGTGTGCTCATGTTTACAATTTTTTTCTTTGTTTCTTCCAACTATACAGTCCGATGAAAGTGCTATTATTGTGTTATTATATATATATATATATATATATATATATATATATATATATATATATATATATATATATATAGTGCTATTATTTGTTCTGTGGACATTGCCTATTCATGATCTGAAAGCTGGAGATGAATCCTTTTCATAAGGACTGTTCCACTGATACCTAGTTGTAGTGGCTGGCTATAACCGGCCCAATTACAGACAGGTTCATAAGCAGGACGTAGGACAGTTTTCTCCTCAAAATTTAAGAACCAGGGCCAAGTACGGCTTCCTGCCTTCTGTCTCTTCCTTTAAGAATCAGTTCAAATCCTACCTGTTGTTAGAGGTATTTCCTAGGTGTCTTACTCTTCAAGGATTTACAATGAATATGTCTTCTATGTACACAATTGTTTCCATGTTATCCCTCTTATTAAAATGTGAGTTTTTTGAGGTCAGGGACATGGTTATGCCTTTCTTAGTATTAGTGCCTGACTCATGGGTACTCATCAAATACTTCTTGTTTCTGTTTGTTATTGAAGGGGAGCAGGAGGAGAAGCAGGAGGATAGAGATAAAAATTCACTTCTAGACAGTCAGAAATAACGAGACCCAAATGAGAGGGAAATCATTTTCCCTCTGGTGATTTAGTTGAAAAAAATGAAATAAAATAATACATTTGAAGACCAGCTAACATTTACCAGAGAGAAGTTGGAAATTATTTTAGCAAGGATATAGCATTGCTTTGAATGAATGGAGCTCTCCTGGCCTCCACATTTGCCATAATGCCCAGTAAGAAGGGTGTTTGGCTAGAATGGTTCTTAGAGCTTAATGAATGCTTGCTGATAATTGATAGAATCATTGACATCACATGTTCTGTACAGCTTTACTCTGTAAGGTGAATGTGAATATTTTTAGCACCATTTTAAAGATGAGAAAATTTAGCCTCAAAGCATTTAAGTGACTTACCCATTGTTACACGGAGAGTAAGTAAGAATTCCTGCTTTGGAACCTGTGTGTGTGTGTGTGTGTGTGTGTGTGTTTGTGTGTGTGTGTGTGTGTGTGTTTGTGAAAATCTTTTCATTGCACTACATTAGTGGGGACTATCCTCTAAACATGGACTATAGAAAAACAAAACATCAATGAATACCCAATTGCTTGGGGGGAAAAAAAGAAAATAAGAGATCAGGACTACCAATCAGGACTTGATTTATTGTTTCATGGATTAGTTAGACTTTCAGAAGTGTTAATACTGCAGATCAGACTTTAAAATGTGCCTTGCCTTTTTATAAGGGGTTATTGAATATTTACTAGCATGTCCCTTGTTCTTAGCTTCATAGATTTTATAGTTTACTAGAAGGTTATGACACATAACAAAAAATATAATATTAAAATAAAATCATATTTCAGTGCTTGGATCACAACCTTTTTTCCCCCTATTTTTGCTCTAATGCTAGGCTTCAAAATACATTTTGATACTCCCTCAAACACCCTAAACTCCTAGTTCTTTAACTCATCCATTTCATCATTAATCAAACTCACTTAAACACAGAGATGATCCTACCCTTGTTTTTGCTAACACCTACAAGTGAAACACTTCTATGCTCATGAAGTCTGAAAATCCCTTATCTGAGTATGTTCTGTTGTTACTTAATATTTTCCTATGCCTTACAATCTCAGACCCCATTCTTCATGCTCAATGTGTTCTTCAAACTCTCCACCCTTCGATTCTTTGCCAGGGAATCATTTCTATACTAGTTCTATCCTCCTACTTCTTCCACTCTGATCTCTGGGTGAACCAGTTCAACTCCACATTGTCATCTTTTCTCATGTCCTTTATGCTCTTATTACATCACCTATATTGCCCTATTAAGTCTCAGCCTTGAGTTTTTCTCACCTTTCATTACTTTTGCTCCTGCTTTAATGGGCTGCTGAATGAAGCTGGAGAAACTCATGAAACGATACTTATTAGACTACAAATTTATGTTACATAACTTCAGTAGCACACACTAGCACAGCAATCTTTTCTAATTAGCTCACTCACTTAATACTGCAATTTATCTAAATCTGTTGATCTCACTCAGACCTCCCATGGATCTTTCTTCCCGAACCCCTTCAGTAGAGAACTTTGCCTCCTACTTCACTGAAAAAGTTGAAGCCATTTGATGAGAGTTCTTTGCCTCTTCTTCATATCACATCACCTAAATAACTTCTATCTCTTCTTTCATCTTTGAAGAGGTAACTCTTCTCATTGGCAAGGCAAGCCTCTTGACCTGTACAAGTGATTCTATTCCATCCCATCTTCTCCAACAAGTTACCTTCTCTATGATCAAACTCTCTCACTTATTTTTAATCACTTCTTTCCTATTGGCTGCTTCAAAAATCCATCTGCTTCTGGTAACTACCATCCCATATCTCTTAATGACCCCCTCCCCCTGTCGTTATCCTTCTTGATCTCTCTGTAGCCATTTACACTTTGGTAATTGTCTTCTCCTTGATACTCTTTTCTCTCCAGGTTTTCCTGACACTCTTCTGGTGCTTATGCCTCCTCAGTCTTTTTTGCTCAGTCTTTATCCAGGGCATGCCTATTAACAGCAGATATCTCCTGGGTCTCTATCCTGGATTCTCTTATCTTCTCTCACTAGACATTTTCATTTGTGATCTCATTAGCTTTCATGGATTCAAATATCATTTTTGTGTTTATTCTCAGATCTAATTGTCCTATGCATAAGCCCCCTTCTCACCTTCATATTCCCATTTCTAATTGCCTATTGGTCATCTGGAACTGGATGCCTCATATATATCTTAAACTAGAAATTTCTATAACCAAATTCATTATCTTTTCCTCCAAACCCCATCCCTTCTGAATTTACTTATAACTCTTGAAGGCACTATCATTCTCCATGAGCTTTTTCTTCTTTCTCCCTCCTCTCATAGCACTCATATGTCTTTTGCCAAGAACTCCTTCTTCACCCCTGTCTTGCATGAGGAGGTGGCCTTACTTCTTACAAAGACTTACACTCTCTACCTACTTAAGTGATCTCATTCCATTGCAAGTCCAACAGGTTGCCCCTTATCATAATCTCTCTTTCACTTATTTTTAGTCTTTCCCTGTCTACTGACTCATTCCCTTCATCCTCCAAACCCCTCATTTGATCTGTTCACCCCCATGAAATAGTGTCCTATATCTCTTCTGCCCTTTGTGGTTAAATTACTTAAAAATACTTGATCTATTTACTCAGTCTATATTGTCTCCTCTCTTCCCTCTTTCCAATTAACCCACACAATCCAGCATCTGATCTCATCATTCCAACAAAACTACTGTTTCCAAAATTATCAATGTTTTCTTAATAGACAAATCTAATCGACTTTTCCCAATCATCATTCTCCTGAACCTTTCTTTAGTCTTTGACATTGCTGATCACCCTTTCCTCCTTGAGTCTCTCTAGGTTTTCAGAACACTTCTCTTTCCTGATTATCCTCCCACCTGGATGACTGCTCCTTCTCAGTCTCCTTTACTGGATCCTTATTTAAGTCATACCCTTTCTACCTATAGGTATTCCACAGGGTTCCATCCTAGGCACTCTTCTCTCCTCCCTCTATACTGCTTTACTTGGTGATCTTATATCTATTTTGATCATTCTCAAATTTACCTCCTCTTCTCCAAACTCTTTGTTGACCTCCAATCTCCTATCTCCAACTACCTTTAAGACATCTCAACTAGAATATCCACTAGACATCTTTAAATTATATTCAAAATGGAATTCATTATCTTTTCCCCCTAAATCCTCCCTATTCCTAACTTTCCTATTACTATCAAAAGCACCACCATGCTTTCAGTCCCTCAGGCTCAAGACCATGGTGTCATCCTTGATTCCTTGCTCTCCCCACTTCCCCCATATTCAAGCTGCCTGTTGATTTTGCCTTTGCATCATCTCTCAGATAGACCTCATTCTTTCCTCTGATTCTGCTCTGACATTCAGGTTCAGGTCCTTGTCATCTCATTCTTGAATTATTGACAATAGTTCACTAGAGTCTATCCCCTTCAAGTATCTCTCTACTCAAATTTATCCTTCAGTCTGAATCCAAAATCATTTTCCTTTAGTGTAAATTTGACCATGTCATTCTCCTCTTCAATAAAATCTAATGACTCCCTATTGTCTCCAAGAGCAAATACAAATTTCTCAATTAGTATTCAAAGCCCTTCATATTCTAACCCCATTCTAATTTTCTTGTCTTCTACCCTACTTCAGCCATAGACTAAATGATTCAATAACACTGACCTCCCTGCTCTTCTACAGACAAGATACTCCATCTCTCAAATCCAGGCATTTCCTTGGCTGTTCTCATGCATGGAACTTCCTCTTCATCTCCATCTATTGATTTCTCTGGCTTCTTTTAAATCATTGCTAAAATCCCATCTACAGGAAGCTTTTCACAACTTTTCTTAGTTCTAGACATTTCTCGTTTATCCTGTATATTGTTTGCACATATTTGGTTACTTGTTGTCTCTACTATTAGATTGTGAGCTCTTTGAAGGCATGACTGTCTTTGGATTCTTTTTGTATTCCCAGTGCTTAGGACAGTGCTACTCACATTGTAGGCACTTAAATAAATGTCTATTGACTGTCTTACTGCCTTGCAATCTAGATACCATCTTGGACTCTGTACTCTCTTTCACTATACTTCAATATGTTGCCAAGTCTTATCTATTTGACTTATTCACAAGATAAGACTCTGCTGCTCCCTGTTAAAGTTACTCATCACCACATGACTGGACTATTGCAACAGCCCTCTGGTTGGTGTCCCTCTCTCAATTCTCTCCCTACACAAGTCTGTCCTCTACTCAGCTATCAAAGTAATTTTCCCAAAGCATAATTCTGACCATGTCACCCTATCCCTCTTCACTACAGTGACTCCCTATTAACTCCAGGATAAAAAATAAAATGTTCCATTGAGCATTCACAGCCTTTCATTTTTTGGAACCCTTCTAGCATTTCCCGTATTCTTATAATTTCCTCAGCCCCACATAATACCTAATCCAGTGACACTAGGATCCTTATTGTTCTTCAGACAAGACACTCTGTCTCGACTCCATGTATTTTCACAGTCTGCCCTCCATGCTTGGAATTCTTTTTCTCCCCATCTCTTCCTCCTGGCTTCTCTGGCTTTCTCCCATTCCTAGATAAAATCCCATATTCTACAGGAAACCTTTCATGATTCCCCTTAATACCAGTGTCTTCATAATGTTTATTTTCTCCAATTTATATATCTTGTTTCTACATAGTTGTTTTCAGGTTGCCTTCTCCTTTGTGAGCGCCTTGAGAGCAAGTCTTGTCTTTTGCCACTTGGCACACCACCCAATATAGAGTAAATACATAATAAATGCTTGTTGACTGACTGTTTAGCACAGAGTAAATGTCTAATAAATGCTTGCTGACTGATGGAAGAAGAATCTTGGTCTTGAAAGTTTCATATGATTTTAATGGGAAGCAAATGGAAAAATAGGTTGGCAGAAAAGTCAGGGAACATTTATAGAAGGAAGAGAATCAGGAGCAGAATGATTGAATCTCAGATTTACAAGTGATTTCAAAGGCTATCTATACCAACCCAAGCCTGATAGAATAGTCTTTCTGTAATATCCTCAAAGTAAAATCTGTGATCTAGAGTCCTGCCTTGCAAAAGAAAACATTCCACATCTAGTCCTTCTCTACATGACAACTTTTCAAGTATTGATGACTAAGACTTCTCATCTCCAGGTTAAAATGTCTGATTTTCTTATGGCCTTCGTTGGTCATCAGATTGTGAATGTCTCAGGACCACGGCTTTTTCCTTCTTTTGCATCCCTACCACTCAGAATATTGTCTGGCGCATAGTAAGTGCTGAGTCAATATTGATTGATTGATTACTAGGTACTCCTAATTTATCAACATCCTTCCCAAAATCTGGTGCCCAGAGCTCAGCAACTGACATGTCATATAATATTATCATCTCTCTTGTTCTGGGCATTATTATTCATTTAACACAGACTGGTTTATTAACTCTACTGGAAACTCGACTTCATTCACACAGATTAAGGTTTCAGTCAACTAAGAACCCCACATATTGTATACACCTAGCGAACTTTGAAGTTCCAAGCGTAGGAATAGGATTCTTCACATATGCTGCCTCCTGGGTGTATTGCCCTTTTTTGGACACTTCTATCCCCGTAAGCCCGCAAAGAGAACGCAGAAAATACTTCTGGCCTCCGTTTTCTGTAAGATCAGGCGTCTTAGAAAGGAAGCTGAATGTTTCTATCAGAGGTCCCCTTCTTCCAGGATTTCAGATTTGTAACTTCGGCGTTCTACGCTGCTTTTCACTCCCACATTCCACCTAACTCACTACTGACCCAATCTAGCGCTTTCTTCCTCCATGATTTCCCTCATGTCCTACCCCATCTCTTTATTCCCACAGTAATAATATACATTCAATGATCTCTTGCCTTGATTACTGCAACCGTCGCTGAATTACGGTCTCAAGGCTCCCCCAGTCCAGCGCTAGTCCGTCCTCTGTATTTCTGCCGGAGTATTTTTTTCTCAAGAACGGATCTAACTCTGTCGCTTTCCTTTTCAATAGTGCTCCTGGCTTCCTGTTTCCTGTAAGAGAACATAGAGATTCTTCGGCTTAGCCCTCTAAGAGAAGCTTCTCTTTCAAAGACCTCCAAACGTGCGCTTCCACTTCTTTCTTACTTTGTTGTTGGATCCAGCCCAGCTGGCTTTCCATACTCGTGGAAATAAAAAGTTTGTGCAACCTCAGTGTCAATAATCCTTCGCTCTGAGGCTATGGATGCTGCTACTCTATCTCTAGAAGTTAGGAGATTCTTAGAATAGTAGAAATTTCACTGTCATTCTGTAGAAAGTATAAACTATTGTGACCGAAGAGCAACTGCTTGGGGACAGGTAAGACCGTTCCTGTTCTCAAGAAAACTCCATTCTAATGGGTAAAACTAATAAAAGAATTCTGGAAGCCAGGGGAGGGACAGGATGAGGAAGAGGTGGGGGCGTAAAAAATATTTTAAAAAATGATCTGGAGATCTCAAAGAAGTTGTTGAGAATTTTCTATTAATTTCTCCCCTTTTCCATATAAGAGGCAAAGGAGTAATAAGATTTCTGAGGAAGAGACCTCTTGCTGTGCAGTTTGTCAGTTACTGACAGAAGGGTGTGGCCAAGTGTGGTTAGTAAGTTGCAGGCAGTTGGAAAAAAGCTTTTGGTCTCTGGGTCTCCTGGGAGAGGGTGTGTAGCTTGCTCTCTCTGTTTGGAGACAGAGAAATGGAATTAAGATCTTAATAGCCTTATTGATTATTAATAACTTGGGTAGATAGGTAGATAGATAGTGGTTATATTATTAGATAGTCAGAGTAGAAGAGTAGGCGAGGGCTTTGGCCTAGCAGAGGATACTGTCCTGTGAGGCAGATAGAGATCGGGGTTTTTTTTTTTGTTTGTTTGTTTTTTGTTTTAGAGAAATTCAATTAGGATTGGGATCTGGGGTATAGTTCCAAGCTATTGTAATATTACTTTAATTTTCTTTCTTTCTATTTCCTATTTGTATTTCCTAATGATAAACTAAGTGTTTTGCTTTTAATAAATTGAGCTTTGGCTTTTGTTCAAGCTCCTACCTCTCTCCCCCTTCCCCCAATTTAACTCTTCACAAAGTGAAATGAAGGCCTAAACCCAGGCAATATAAGACACGTGAGAGTCCAACTATCAGAGCCCAGGAAGGATCTGGGAGGAAGATCCAAATTTCCTAATCTATAAAATGACAGTGTTAGACTAGAATATGTCTACAGTCTCTTCTAACACTAAAAATTCAATTATTCTGTGTTTTTCATGGAAGATAAGAAATATATTATTTTTACTTTTGTTTCTGCAGTGGTAAGTATGATGTTGGCATATAACAGACATTAAATAAATTCCTTTTGATTGATCAAGTTAGCAGTCTACTAGTGAGATAAGGCAGAAAAAGAAAAATAATAAAATTATATGAGTGCAAAACACAATGATCCAAGGCCTCTAATGAAATAGAATATACTACATTATGAAACAGCACAATCCACTGCTAGACAGCTCTAATTGCTAGCATGTTTCCTTATCTTTTGCAACTTATTCATGTGACTCCTTGTTCTGCTTTCTGGACTCAAGCAGAAATTTAATCTCTTTACTAGATCCTGGAGATAGCTATTATTATCACCCTAAATCTTTTCTTCAGGATAAAAATCCCCATTCCTTTAACTGATTTTACATAGGGCCTTTCCCTATCCTATTTGCCTTTTCTGGACAATTTCTAGTTTGTCAGTGACCTTCCTAAAATAAGGTGCCCAGGACTGAATGGAGATGTTGTCTGTACCAGTGCAAAATATAGTATCACTTTCCTAGAATTGGGCAGCAGACCCCTGACCCCCACTCCCACTGAGAGTCTAATTTTGTCCTTGATTTCTTGCTCTTTTATTGTTTCTATCCACAGTGACTAGCATGTGACATAGAATGTACCTGGTAAGCATTCTCTTCAGTCATTGATGAGTAAAATCCCGAGAAAATTCTTAAAATCTCCAGCCCAGGTTTCCCTAATATCATTAAGCCTTCCTGCTGTCTCAAAACACACACACACACACACACACACATATGCACACACATAGACACTGAAGCATTTTATGTTGCTGATATTCCTATGGATTCTGCAATTTTTCAACATATAAATTACAGAAACTCATATGAGGTTTTGCCCAGAAAGACAGATGCTGCTTTTTCAGGGTCATGCTCTAAGGGATGCCATACCAAAAATGATCAGTCAGCTTAATGTTTATTTATTGAGCACATGCTATGTATATACTCAATACTATTGGGTATGATGAAGAAAGAATTTTAAATAAAAGGAAATATATGCAATGTTTTAAGATTTAATCCGCCAATAAGTATTTATTAAGTCCCTAATATGTTTTCCTATTAAACTAGAATGACATTGAGGGCCCTTTCGACTCTAAAATTTAATGATTTTGTGATCTGCTAACGTGCTAGACATGAGAAATAAGAAATTTCATATAATCTAGTTGGGGAGATGAGACCAATGGAACAATTAATAATAGATAAGAAAGTACTAAATAATATAGGAGCAGAGAGATTTTTACTGGGAGGTCCTTAGCAGTCCAAAACGGATGATGATATGGTCACAAAATGATAAGAATATTAATCTCAAAATATATGCTAAAAATAACGGTAAACCCCAGTGAATAGAGAGGGCAGTTGAGGTTATGCAGGACTTGAAAGTCAAGAAGAAGATTTTCCGTGGAGTGTCATGGGAGATGTCACACAGCCCTACCTAGAGTAAAGAAATATTGAGAAAATTTAGAGCTCACAGCTTTCTAACAGCTCAGAGACAACAACAATTGCATTAGGTACTAATGAAATAATTAATTAAATAGGAAACTGTCATATGTTTACCCTTTCCTTCCCATGGTAACCCAGGACCCCAAGTGAGCTCCTCCTGGGTCTGCGGGCTCTCTCCCCATCCCAAGGCAACTGCTACAATTTATCCACTTGCCCCTCGCACCAATAACTGCCTTTTATATCCTTGAAAATAGAGAGCTCTTTAACAACTGAAAGGAGGATGATCACCTGCCCATTATCACACTTCAGAAGATTAAACTGATAACTCAATAGAGTTCATTTAGGGAAATCAGCTAAATGGCTAAAGAGGGCTGTCACAGCTCTAAGTGGATGGAAATGCTGATTAAAGTAAGTACAAAGGAAGTGATCGGACATACATAGCACAGTGAAGAGAAATGGGCATTTCACAGGAAATAAACAATAAAGAACGTGGAGTAAGTGCATGTTCCAGGGCTTCAAACTTTGGTGGCTTGGAGAATCTAGACAGGGCACGATTGGGGAGGGCAAAGAAAGGAAGATGAGTTGAAGCGTTGATGACATGAGCTTGAGCATATGCCCACGTCTCCAAGTAATGGATGGATGTCAATGATGCCCGACAGAGAAAGACCTCACCTTCCGGTCCTGCCAAGCGCCATTCTGTTTTGTGGCTTCAATGAGTTATGCAGGGCTGCTGGTGGATGGCTTAACCGCACTCAGTACAGCAGCAGGAGATCAGAACCAGCAGAGATGAGGAGATCTCTAAGCACAGTTTGTGTCAGGTCATTCCACAAAGTGGGAAGATGACTTTTCTCATTCAACCTCACAGAATAAAAGGGCGTTGGCTAAAGGCAACTGACAATATAGTACAGAGAACTGTTAATGATTGGCTGAGAGCATTCGTCAGTTACAAGTATTTAGCAAGCTCTTAGGTAAGTGGATCCTGCCTCAGACCTCTACTTTCAGGGAGTTTTTGTCATGAGAATGTGCCCTTCGACATGGGAAAGGGAGGGAGGGAGGGAATGAGGGAGGAGGTATCTCACACCATAGTGGGAGGGGGCCAGGGGATATTCAAGGACCACAGAAGGAGGAACCCATGGGGGACACAGAGGGACAAGCAGTACTCCAGGAAAAGACACTTGGGCCACTGGGTGGAGCAAGGCAAAAGTCTCTTCTCTAGACTTCACAGGTACTGTTTGTTCTTCTGCTTTCACTTGGTGGTTTTTTTTTTTTGTTTGTTTGTGTGTTTGTTTTTGGAAGGGGATAGGAGGTTGCATTTTTTTTTAAACCCTTACTTTCCATCTTGGAATCTATGCTGTTTATTGGTTCCAAGGCAGAAGAGTGGTAAGGGCTAGGCAATGGAGGTCAAGAGCATCCTAGAGGGGCACGAATGGAGAGAACACAATAATGTTCAGTAAAGTTCAAAGTGGTTTTTATTGGGGGGGGGTGTTGAGAAGGAAGATTTCTTCCAGAATTCTTCAGGTAAAGTCAAATTTGAGTAATTCCAATTTACAGTGAGAACTATCTGAAGAAGCAGAAAGAAAGACAATCTTTACCGTCAACGGAGTTTATATTCTAATGGACAGACAGCTGATTAAAAGAAGGATGAAGAAATTTCTGAGGCATAATAGAAACATGTAGAAGAGTGTAGCATGATGGGAAATTAAGAAGTCATGCCTTTTTTTGCCTAGATAAATGGCAAGTGGATATCATTCTGTCTCAGATCTCAGAAACAAGTTTACCTTTTTTATTTCTATCTCTTGGAGAATATAGAAAGGGGAGGAGAGGAGAATTATTTTCTTTCCTCAGCATAATTGATAATTTTTCCTGTTTTGCAATACATGTGTCAACTTGAAATCTGGAGACCCCAAGCTTGTCCCTATCCCTCGGGAACTCTAGGGAGTCCCCTAGGGAGTCCCAAACAGACCTGTTACAGACTGAACAAGAGACCTTAAAGTGCTTCATGATCCCTGTTTAGGTGGGACTAGTAGATACAGTCAATTGTTAAGTACCCTTTTTGTCCTAGAAGTTTTCCCCATGGAATCAGAGATTCATTTCCAAGAAGACCAACACCTGTGCAGGAACCATTCTTTTAGGCTAGGAGTTTGAGGTTTTTACCAAAGACCATAGACACGAGCTCAGAATTTTGGAGATCGTTTAGACCATAACTAAGCATGGGAGCCCTACCCAGAAGCGGGCCAATGGGCCAAGGGAAAATGCTATCTATACCCTGTGAAGAACATTTCAAGGACAGCATGAGAAGACACTCCCTTTAGTCCTGGAATTATACATTATTTGGGGCACGTGTATTTGCTTGCATGTGTTCCTCTCTTGTGAATTCTAGGTGTGCCCATCTTCCCAGGGATGCTGTGCATATCTGTGGAAGGGTGCACCCCAAATTGCTGCTTCTTGCTGTTGTTTTGCTGTTTGCTTTCTAATGTTTTTACCTTTTCATAAAGCGCCTCTAGGGAGCAGCTAGGTGGCTCAGTGGATGGAGGGCCAGGACTAGAAATGGGAGGTCCTAGGTTCAAATACACAACATTGGTTCTAAAACAGAAGGTTAAGTGTTTTAAAGATAATAATAAAATAAAATACTTCTATTTTGAATTAATTGTCTTTTCTTGTTGACTAGACACATGTAAACAGAACTATGGTGGTTTATGAACTAAAGTTTTACTTTTTAAAATTGATTTATTTAAAATGATTCATTTTATAAATTGATTTAGAACATTATTCCTTGGTTACAAGAACCATATTTTTCCTTCCCTCTCCTCCCCCCTTCCCGCAACTGACATGCAATTTCATTGGGTATTACATGTGTCCTTGATCAGAACCTATTTTCATGTTGGTGTTTGCATTAGGATGATGAACTAAAGTTTTAGAAGTATATTCCCAGATCAACTTAAATTTGTGAAGGTTTTTCCTCTATGGGACCTGAACCCATCAGTGGGGGGAACAAGAAGCTCAAAGTAGGGTACATTAAATGTCAACACAAATCAGGTAAAATAGAATGGATTTCTTTCATGCTATGCTGTTAGGTTTTTTTTAAGTGTTTTGCCTTACTGTTTTAAGGGAGCATACTTTGCTCATGGTTTGTATGCTTATCCTTTTTTTAAATTAAGAAACAATAGCCAACCCAAGAACATTTAATGCCCCAATAAGCATTTACAGTCTGATAAACACTGACAAATGAAAAGGAATAATGTAATAATAATAAGACCAGGAATTAAATTGCAATGTATAAGGCATATACTACAGGCTAAGTTGTCCTAAAAGTGCTTGTCTTTCCCCCTAATATAAGCCTGGAAAGCAGAAAAATATAAAAGGCTAGTAGTGTAGGGTCAACTATTTTGTAGCATTACTTATTCCACTGTGTGTATATTTGTGTGTGTGTGTGTGTGTGTGTGTGTGTGTGTGTGTGTGTGTTCTTTCTGCAGGAGTGGAAAGTGTCAAGTGATTTATCTCTTCACCAACTCATTATTTTAAATACAATATCAAGATAACATTAAATTCTGCTACACCCATGAGCCGAAATAGAAATCTGTGCCCCATTATGCCAAAAAAAGAGGAAGGATAGTGATGATAGACTGCATTATGTGGCAACGGGTCTGTACTTTTTTGTTCAAGGAACAAATCATGGTTGACATTGATTTATAGATCTGCCTTCCAGCAGAATGTAAGTTTTCTTCAACAGAAATAACAAAATGGATAATGAGATCTGTATCTGGAAGTTATTCTAAAAGTAATATGATTATCAAAAATTAGAGGAGTGGGCTGCTTCCCATTTATGCATTTCAAATGTCTCCTAAGGTTGAGTTTCACCATAAATTGGAAACTCCTTGCTTCACTTTTCCTCATTTTTTTTACTTCACACCATATTTTGGTGTATTGGTTCTCCTTCCATGATACAGAGTCCAGCACCTCCAACCTTTACATTTTTCTTTGTCCAAGTTTTCTCAGAAATATTCCTTAGAGGGTTTATTCAATTCACCAAGGTCTTCCCCTCATACTCTATAGTAAATACCAAGGAGTCATTGGCCTGTTCCTTTCACTCTCCTAATAACCTCTCTCTCTCTCTCTCTCTCTCTCTCTCTCTCTCTCTCTCTCTCTCTCTCTCTCTCTCTCTCTCTCTCTCTCTCTCTCTCTCTCTCTCTCTCTCTTCTCCCCCTTTCCCTCTCCCTCTCTCTTTCTCTCTCTATCTCTTTCTCCCCCCTCTCCCTCTCCCTCTTGCTCTCTGTCTCTGTCTCTCTCTCCCTCTCCCTCTCCCTCTCTCTTTCTTTCTCTGTCTCTTTCTCCCCCTTTCTCCCCCTTTCCCTCTCCCTCTCTCTTTCTCTCTCTGTCTCTTTCTCCCCCCTCTCTCTCCCTCTCCCTCTTGCTCTCTCTCTCTCTCTCTCTCCCTCTCCCTCTCTCTCTCTGTCTGTCTGTCTCTCTTCCTCCCTCTCCCTCTCTCTCCATCTCATCTTTTTATCCTCCTCACACATCATTATTATTAACATGTTCCAGTTTATTCAAAGCCTCGAGATATCTTTATATTATTTATCATTTCATTTATTCTGATATTTTGGAATTCAGAAACACTCATCATTGCTAGAATGGCACTAGTGTTAAAGAGATGGATATTTATGCCATAGAACAGTGTTGAATCTCAGAAAGCACTGTCCAATTTTCCAAATTCCTTGTTAACTTCTTCAATTAGGGGTCTACTTCCTGGCCTGTGTGTGGCCCCTGTCCAGGATGTATGTAATGATAAACTAACTTAGTGGGGAAAAGGGTCGGAAGAGGTTAGGGATTACAATCTTTGGATTAGTAACAAGTAGTGGGGGGGGGGGGGTAAGATAGGAGCTGGAGCTAAAGGTTACTTATTTCCAAATAGCCTTTCTTCATCCTTTGTCTAATTTTGAATGTGGCCTAAAGTTCTACTTGCTTCTTAGTCTTTTTCGGACCATCTCATATGTCCAGATGGTAGTTTTCACTCTGATTACACACTGCTCTTAGACCATATTGCTAGGTTTGTTTTCTTTTATGCAGAATTCAACCAAAGCTCAAGCTCTACTTGTGCTTTTTATCATTGTATTAAATCTGGTCTTAAGTACTCAAAAAAAAAAGAAAAAAAGAATGTGTCTATTTCTGTTTTGCATAGTGTCAGCCTCCTGATGGGATTCCAGCACCATGCCTCTCTAATTTGTTTCATAAGTTCTGCTTGGCACATGAGGCTATTCAGCAATCCAGATTTTCTGTCCTGAATGGCAGGCGCTCTCCGAAGCCTCACTGGGTTCTTTTCTTGAGCCAAGAGGGTACCATGCTGGAAATTATAGCCTCAGAGTACTACTTGGTACCCAAGTGATCCAAGCAAATGAATTCTGCTTTCAGAATAGCATAAGTGGCTCCTAGAGAGTACCCTGGCCTCTGCCCTTCTTATTTGAAATGATAAGGACCAGATCTTCTGTTGCTTTGACTTCTCTTTAGAGCACCTAGAAGAGAGCTCAGCATGGTGGGTAGTTAATATATATGACTGACAATATCATAAAAACAAGATGAGCAGAACTACATTTTCTAATTACGTGAGTTCACTTAAAAACATTTCATGTGGTATCAATAATGTCCTGCATCTCAAAAACTACCTTCTTTTAAAAAAGTCATTGTAGTAGTTTAGATGAGAAGAGATAAACCTGAAATCAGCACCAGAGGGAGCATCCTGGGTAAGTGAGAAAGAGATCCCCAAAAGAGTCTTCAAATGCGGCGCTATCTCTTGAGAGTGATTTTGCTGATAGTTGTTTCTTACTGATGGAAGACTCAAGCTAGTGGATGAGGAATTTGTGGGTAGGGCTTGGTCATTTATTTCAATAATTGATTCCTATATTTAAATAATGAGGGATTGGGATGTTTGAGGAACTGCAACGGAGAAAAATGTTTTTGTTGGAGTAATTTTAGTCAATCGTAAATTAATTCCTTCATTTCGGCACTGGCAAGATGGGGGAAATGTTTTTGTCATAAAGATTTCTTTCTAGGATTGTGGAGGGCATGCTTTGCTTTCCTGACTTTTCGGCATGTTAACAATACGTGTTGCTGCCTTCACTGTTAGCTCAGGATCTCTCACATTTGGATTTTTGTTTTTGGTGAATTTTGTTGCCCTCTGGTTCCTAAGAGACCATCTGTGCACCTCTTTCAGGGGGGAGACTCTTGTGCTTGTTTGTTAGCAGCCTCATTGATTTCATAGTTATCTCAGTTGCTTGTAAATGAGAACTTGGAAAATAAACAGCAGGATTAAGGATCCCCTGCCCCCACTGCATTATACTTCAGTGCTGCAGATGGGAAGTAGCCCATGTTTCATGGGTAGGAGCTCCTCTTTAGAAATTGTTTAAGCAGGGTGGGTTATGCGGATTTCTAAAATCCCCTGGAATAGAGCTGGATGCAGATAGGCTTTCAGCATAGGGTGCCTGATGAGTGAATAAAAGGAAGCAAAATATGCCCAACAAATTAAAGGGATTGTACCAATTACAAATGCACAGAGTAGAACAAAGGGTTTCACTTAAGGATGATGGATCCAAAGGTAAATTGCCCTTCAAGTGAAACATAAAAAGGAATCCTGTAATGTATAGCAAGTCTTACTCTGTTTCAGCTTCACATCATATACCTAAATGGGTAAGAAGAACTGGATGTTTTAGTAGTAAGATCCATGACATTGTTAAATGTAGGGTCCGTGACATTGTTAAAAAGTGTTTTGAGGGGGCAGCTGGGTAGCTCAGTGGATGGAGAGTCAGACTTAGAGATGGGAGGTCCTAGGTTCAAATCTGGCCTCAGACACTTCCCAGCTGTGTGACCCTGGGCAAGTCACTTGACCCCCATTGCCTAGCCCTTTTACCACTCTTCTGCCTTGGAGCCAATACACAGTATTGACTCCAAGATGGAAGGTAAGGGTTTTAAAATAAAAGTGTTTTGATAGCTCAATTGGTTCTTTGTAATCTTGGGTACTTTCTCTTATACATTAAAAAAAAAAGATTAGTCTGAGGAGTCCATGAGCTTCACCAGCCAGCCAAAGGAGACAACAAAAGTTAAAAAGCTGTGCCCTAGAGGGAAAGCTTGTTACTAAGCGAATTCCCTAGTCTGGCATCTTCTTGTGAAAAATCTAGTCATTGGCAAAGGCAATGTAAGAGTACCCTAGCTTCACAAGGACTCTAGTCTTCTTAGATTAAGCATGATGGATCTTTTCTTTGTCCCCAAAGCTTTTGTCTTCCTATATTTTCCAAATTTCCTTAATTTCTGATTCAAGCTCATAATGCGGAGTCCCCTAAATATTTTGGCCAGTGTATTTAATCCCCTTAGTTCAAAGATCTACCATACTAAATCCTAAATCATCTTCCACATTTGACCTGACATCAGCTCTATAAGGGTTTGTGAACTTCTGGCATCCACACAATCTTTTTTGTGTATTCCTGGTCTCAGAGTGGATTTTTCTAAGGTTTATTTACAAGGAAAAATAATTTACAAATTAGAAACAATACGCTAATGTAAATACCTCGTGTATTGTTGAACAATATTTGATGTAACTAAGCTATAGAGTATTTGTTAAAAACAAACATCTCCGGAATATTTCCTTATACAGAAATCAATATATTCTCCCCCACCTCTTACCTCATCTGTTCCTATTTCTCACAAGGGTACCACCATCATTCCAAGTCACCAGTGTCTCCAACCTCAAAGTCATTCTCAACTCCTCATTCTCCATCACCTCATATAATCCATGAATTGCCAAGTCTTGCCAATTCTATTGCTATAACATTTTGCACATCTGTCTCCTTTTCTCCACTCACATAGCCATCACCCTAATTGAGATCTTTTCTTCTCTTCTCTGGACTCCTGTTATAGCACCCACATTGGTCTCCCTGTCTCAAGTCTCTTTCTTTTCCAACCTGTCCTCCAAAGAACTGCCAACATGATATTACAAAAGCACAGGTTTGACTGTGATGCTTCCTTGCTTGGTAATCTCCAGTGTTTATTATCTTTGGGATCAAATAAAATTCTTTTTTGATTATTCAAAGACTTATACAACATGACCCCAATCTACCTTTCCAGGTTATTATGTAAATATCACTCATCTTCATATTCTCTACAGTTCAGCTTATCTTTTTGCTGTATTTGATCTCCTGTCTTTGTGCCCTTTTGTCTTTATGTACCCTGTGACAAGAATATACTCTCTTCACTTCTCCATTTTAGATAGCCTGGTTTTCTTAAAAACTCAACTTAAGTACCATTTCTTACATGAGACCTTAGTCTTAAAAAACCAACCCTTAGTGTCAGTAGCATAGGCCATTCCTGGTTAGGAAACTCCCTCTACTGATGCAGATTGACACATGCTTTGCAACCTATAGCTTTATTTTGCTGAATGGGCCACTGAAAGGTTGAGTGATTTGCCTAGGATCACAACGTCATTAGGAGTCAGAGAAGGGACTTGGAACAGGTCTTCTTGAATGTAAGGTTATAAACTGTAGGTTTATATTTCTAAATATTTCTAAATTTAGTGATTTGGAAATAGAATTTAGAAATAGAAAGTAGGTTATAAACTGCCCCCTCATCATTACCTTATATTTATTTTTGTATATAATTCTCTCAAATTTATATGTATACACAATAACTCTCCCAAAGGAATATAACCTTGAAGGTCTCATTTTGGATGAATAAATTCTAATTAATTGATTGATTGATTCCCCAGACCAAGCTTCCCCTTTGAGTCTCTCTTTAAAAAACAAAAAGAATTTGCTTTCTGTCCTAGAATATAGACTAAGTTTTGGTTCCAAGGCAGGAAAGTGGTAAGGGCTAAGCAATTGGTGCTAAGTGATTTGCCCAGGGTCACACAGCTAGGAAGTATCTGAAGCCAGATTTGAAAAGAGATCCATTTCTGTCCATTGAATTACCTAGCTGCCCCTACTCTTTAGGTGGAGTCTCTTTAGGTAGGAATTATTTGGGGGCTTTTCATAATCTGGAGCCTTCTGCAGATTTATTTGAGTCTACTCTATACAACTTTATTTTCTACCGCTGTCCCTTGAATATACTCTGATTTTTTCATGCTTCCATACCATTATTGTTGTTATCCTCTCCATCCATCCCAATTTTACCAATTTTCAAGGTCCAGGACAATTTTTCTATGGACCAGAAAGTCTTCCTGATAATTTAGATCATGTTGATCCCTCCCATCTGCAAATAGGAGAGAGGAATCTCATATTTCTGTACCCTTTATGATCATTTTTACATTGTTACTTATATTTATATTTTTCCAAGTAATCCTATTTGTATAATCCCATTCAAGTTGGCATTTAACAGTCTACTCTCTTGCAATAATTGTGTACTGGGGGGCTTGTGAGTAAGTAAGCATCAGAATCCTTGGCTGACAATGTCCCCAGGTGGAAGAGGCTGGGAAGCCTGTTTCCAGAGAGAAATGAGAACATGTCATGAAAGTGCCTCGAGGAGATTTGCAACATGCCCAGACATTTTATAATTGTTTCTGATCTGCTCCCCACCTGGGGAAGAGGACCTTTTCTGATTGCATATCCAGGATGGGAGTGAAATTGAAAAAAAAACCCATCAGTCAGAGGAAATCTTTTGGGGCTCATCTCCTACTTGGCTTTGTTTGGGTGAGAGGCAATACTGTAAAGGGAGAAGCCTCAGAGCTTCCCCATCTAATACCAATGTGGGAATAGTGTCTGGGGATATGGGCTTCTGCTCTTTGTCTCTGTATTTATTCTTTCCTGTTTTAGTGATGGAGACTGGTGAGCTTGAAAAGTTATGAAAACAAGCTACCGAGAGGCACAGGAGTTGAGTCCATCTTGAGTTTAGTAGACAGCGAGTCCATCATCAAGGTGCCATGGCTAATATTCTGAACCTACTCCTATGGTAGCTGAGATGCATGCTTAGAAGTAAACTTGATCAGGCAAATGCTATGTAGAAAATGAATGATGTCTGAGCTGACTCTCTTTAGAGATCAAGAGAGGATGGAGACACTATTTTTCTCAAGTGTTTTGGGGATGTTGAATGGGAATTATTGCTATTTCTCTTCTTGTCATACCTTTAAAGTATCCCTTTGTATAAGCTCATTGATAATAAATTAGTTAAATGGAACAGAAACAATGAATTGCTATAGTACAATATTAGTAGGGAGGCACAAACCAAATCAACAGATTTTCAGTCCATCACTTTCTATGTGCCATATACTATGATAAGCATAGGAGATACGGAGAAATGCAAAAAACAAATCCTTTTTCCCACTAGGCTGGAAGTCACACGGCTAAGGTATAAAAATACGTATTCAGGATAGATTGCAGATAATCACTGAGGGAAGGCACTAAGGTTATGGAGTACCAAGAGAGGCTTTTGTTAAAAACTGGGACGTTAGCCGAGACTTGAAGGGAGCAGGGAAGAGACAGGAGGCAGAGATAAGGAACGAGAGTTCCAGGTAAAGAGTCAAGTAGGGAAAAATTCCGGGCATCAGAAGATGAAAGGCCATGTGCAAGAAAGAGCAAAGATTCTGGTGTCAACTAGAGTAGGGTATAAGGAAATGGGTGAAAAAGACCCAGGTGGTAAAAGCCAAACCAAAGGATTTACGTTTATTCCTGGAGCTTATAGGAAGTCTTTGGACTGAATGGGCACAGGGGGAGAAGGGGAACATGGACAGACATGCTTTAGGAAAATCCCTTTGCAGCTCTGTAGAGGATTGGCAGAAGGAGGAAGAGACCCATGGCAGGGAGACCCGCTAGAGGGCTCCTGTACTAGTTCAGCTCTGAGAAGATGAGCACCTGTGCCAGGTGGTGGTGAATAAAGGCTGACAGCTAGGAGAGGAGCTGAATGCCCGGGAAGACTGCAGTACCTTCAGCAGTAATAGGGATGTGAGGAAGAGGAGAGAATTTGGAGAAAAGATGCCGAGTTCAGTTTTGGATACACTGAGTTTAAGGGGTATTAGACACCCGGTTCAAGATATTCAGGAAGCAATTAGAGATGTGAGAATGGAGGTCCGGAGAGAAGCTGGGGTGAGAAAATATTCCACTGGGATGAGAGCTCCAGCTCATGGCATTAGAGGGAGACATCCTCAATGCCCCAGGACTGGGGGAGAAGACATAATCTCCTTCATTAGGGGAGAAGGGGCTCAGTCAGATGCTGCAAGTAATCTTATGTCCATTCATCTCATCTCCTTGAGATTAAACATTGCATTTTCTACTGGGTTGTTCATATAGTGCAGATAGGAATTTTCATCAATGCACGTGATGTCAAATGAGTCAAGAGCTGTACTGGGGAACCAGCCAAGACTTTTTTTTTTTTAACAACTTTTATTTGGTCTCTACCTAGCTTCTGCCATAACACTAGCACTTTCTTGAGGCTGCCAGGACACATTTTCATGGTAGAGCCTCATTGTCATGAAGGAAGAGAAGGAATGAGAAAAGTGAAGAGAATTCTTTAGAACGCTAAGATGAAAGGGGAAATGCTGAGTAAGAAGCTCCCTGCCAGGAAGCCAGAGCAAGAAGACTCATCTGGAACTCACCACAACTCAGTCAGGAAGGAAACCTGCTCACTGAGCAGAGCCCAGAGAGGTGAGAGCCTCCACAGTGACCTGAACAGATGCTTTCTGTGAGACTGAAGAAAGGACAGAAAGTCGTGTCTAGTGTGGAGCCATCCTCTGACGCGTCTTCAGAGACAACTGAAATGTCTCAAGTTGTCTGGGCATGATCTGGTGCTGGCTACTCCACTCCGAGAGAATGGCACTCTGCAAGGACTGGCAGCATCACGGGGAGAAGGGACAACAGTTGGAACAGTAAAGCCAAATTGAGCATGGCAGCAAATGGAACCAGATGACACAAGGCAGCAGGAGGGGAAAAAAGTGCTGGGATGGCCAGGAGCCAGAGCAACAATGGTGAACTGAGTGGAAGCAGATTGAAAGAGCACTGATGGGGGAAAACGATGGACACATCAAGGAGCCAAAGCATCAGGAGGGCCTTCTAGGAAGCAACAAGTCGCAGAATCTTGACCCAGAGGACCAAACCTAAACATTATCCCCTGCTGTAGCTCTACCTATGTCATGCAGATTCTGTAGGTCTCTGTATTAAACATCAAATTTACTCCATAATTAATTTTGAGCATGTGCAGGGTATTATACATCTAGGATATTCATAAGTATCTATGAGAAGGCAGAATACTAGGGAAAGAGGCTTCCTTGACTGTCTATTGAACCCTGAAATTTTTTCTCTAAAACAAGCACATAGCATGTACCAGTGTAATTGGAAATCTGTTACCCTAAAAACTACATTTCCCAGGAGCCCATTGACTTCCTGTCATTAACATACTTCCTGTAGGCAGGGGATATATTGAGTGGTGTTCCTGGTTTCAGCCTCTTTGTTTCCTGGGTTGTGACTGTAGTGCTAAGTGGGGGTTTTGAACAGATTGATTAGCCATGGACACGTGGTTCTTATTTTGTTACCTTTTTATTCCTTTATTTCTAATGATCATTCATAAATCTCTTAAATAGAATATTTTTATTATTTGAGACTTAATTTAATTTTTACATACCAAGGATAATATCATAATATAGGGGACTATATAGTCCCCTTTAGAAAAGAGAGGGCTACCAGAAAGAGAAAGGAGGTCCTTGATTCTCAATAGACTTCAATGTGAACTTTTTCTGTGATCTTGATTGCGAGCTTGCTTTATGACTGATAAACCTAAGTGTGTGAGAGAGAAGCTGATGCCTACTCTTAGGGGAGTATCAAACATAGTATTTTTAGGTTTCACCTAGGTGGAAGCAGATCAGTCAGGGAAATTAGAAGAGGCTCCCAAAATGGAGCCAGATCCTTTTTGACAGGAGTAAAACTCAGAGAATGGCTAAATTTATAGTACATATATAGTACATACATACATATAGTACATATATAGTACATATACACAAATATATATAGTACATATATAGTACATATATATAGGACATATTGTATATATATATGTAATATATACATATCTCACAATGCTGAGTACATAGTAGAGATTTAAATACTTAATAATTGATAGTTAAGTATTTGGGAAAATTGAATCCCATTACTTAATAATCTAATTTTTTATAATATCTAGGAGTTTAAAGAAAGTTTAAAAGTTTAAAGAAAGCCTAAGAAAAGGACTATATAACAGAAACAGAAAATAGTATCTTAGATACATAAGGAATGTTAAACTCCATTTAATCCACTTTTTGCCCAATGATTGGATCCTCTCTAGGACATTCCAGACAATTAGCTTATATTTGAATGACTCTTCTGTTGGAGAAATCATTGCTTTCTAAGGCAGTTCATTCCATTTTGGTATTTTTCTAATTGTTAAAAAATCAGTAGTTCTTTAATAATTCAACCAGTCAATATTTAGGAAGTATCTAATATGTGCCAAGTACTGTGCTAATTACTAAGGATATGAAGGAGGCAGAAGATAATTCCTGCCTCGAAGGAGTTTACAATCTAATGTAGGAAACTGCATGAAAACAAATAGATTCAAAGCAAGCTATAAATAGGGTAAATAGAAATAATTAACAGAGGGAAGTCACTAGAATTAAGCGGATTTTGAAGATTTCCAGGAAAAGATGGGATTTTTGATAAAAAAAAAACAACAAAAAAAAACAGAAAAGTAAATAGGTCCAGCTGAGTAGAGAGAATATTCTAGGAGTGGGGGGGCAGGCAGAGATGAAATCAAGTGCTCTCTAATTTACATCCTTTAGTATTTGTTTTTTTAAAAAACCCTCACCTTCCATCTTATAATCAATACTGTGATTTGATTCTAAGGCAGAAGAGTGGTAAGGGATAGGCAATGGGGGTTAAGTGACTTGCCCAGGGTCACATAACTAAGGAAGGGTCTGAGGCCAAATTTGAACCTAAGACCTCCCATCTCTAGACTGACTCTCAATCCACTGAGCCACCCAGCTGTCCCCTTTAGTTAACATTCATGTCTGAAAAGTCAGGAAGCAATGGATGGAGTGAACACTGAGCAATATCTCCAACTGAAATTGAGTATATCTTAAATGTTCTTTCAAAATATTTTGAACTTCATAAATACCAACAAATATGGCTATTGCCATATCTAATGAAGAACAGAGAAAAAAAGATGCTCAATAACTTCATATTTAATAACCAACAGCTGTGTATGAAACTATAAATCTCTATTACATATAGCTAATTTTGGTTCAAAAAGAAGATTTAACATTGTAGTACTGACATTTCTCTACTTGTCTGTTTCTTTGACTTTCTTCTTTTCACTCGCATATTTTAATGGTTTATTGATGTGCTTTTTTTCTTTTCTCTTCCTTAACTATTTCTAGGTTTCCCTTCAGCTTTCTCCAAATCCCCAAATAAAAGTCCTCATTTGTAACAAATAAGTTTAGGTGAATAAACAATATGAATTCACACATCGTTGTTGTTGTTGTTGTTGTTGTTTTTTAATTCTAAAACAACTCTGTCATTCTGATTTCTAAAGCTCTGTATCAAAATAAAAATGAGAATCACATTCCATCATCAGCCTTTGGGAGTCATTGGTTATTGAGATGATTAAAAAGTTTTTAAGTCTTAAGTTACAAAGTTGTTTTCCTTTATATTATTGTAGTCATTTTCTAATTTGTTTTCCTGTCAACATGGAATCTAGAAACCCCAATGGATGTCAAGTCCATTTCCTTAACCACTTGGCCACGACTACTGGACTTGAAATCCATTGGGGTTTGTAGATTCCATGTTGATACAGTAGTGACAAGGTCCATGATTCAGTATGAAATTGCTAGCCTAAGATTCCCTTCAGGGTGGATTCTCATGGGAACAGGGAAGCAGTACAAGCTGTGGAGTCTCCAGATTTTCAGCTAGTCCTAAAACTTGGGGTTCATCAGATCTTACTAGGCTACAAGTTTGGGGTGTCTAGATTCCATGTTGCCACACCTCATATCAGTTTCTAACAAGTGTCCCAGATTCCTCTGAATGTACTATTCCTTTTGCCATTTCTTATGCTACAAGGATAGTTCATTATTCAGATACCTTGATTTTGCTAATTTATTACCTAAATTAATGGACATTTACTTTGTTTTCAGTTCATTGTTACAGCAAAATATGTAGCTTTGTGGTTGTGTGTGCTCTGTGTGTATAGGTATAGGTCATTTTATTCCGTCTTTAATTTCTTTGGGTTGTGTTGTTGGGTCAAAATGTCACAGTTTATTGACTTTTAGGGCATGGTCTCAAATTGCTTTCTAGAATGGTTAGAAGACACCAGAGTTCCATCATCTCACAGCCTCTCCAATAATTACCATTTTTCTTTTTTGTTATTTTTGAAAAGGCGAGGCAGAATTTCAGTTGTTTTAATATACAATTTTCTTATGATTAGTGATTCAGAGAATGTCCATGTGGTTATGTGCAGCTTGTATGCCTTATTTAGAGAACTGCTAGTTTATGTCCTTTGCTCATCTATCTATTGAAGAATGGTTCTTGTTCTTTCTTTATCGGATTTGTCTGATAATTTTGCTCTAAACATTATTTCCCAAGTTAGTTGCTCTCTTCTAATTATATGCCAATTGATTTTGTTTTTGCAAAATTTGTTCTATATTGTGTAATTAAAATTATGTATTTTATATCTGATTATTATCTTTCTCTCATGTTTAGTCAAGAATGAATAGTTGTGAAAAGTTCTCTGTTTCTCTAATTTGTTTATCATTTGACATTTTATATCTAGGGCATACCATTTGGAGTCTATTGTGGTATGAGGTATGGTATTGAGGCTACCTTCAAGTGCTTTTAAATATATTTTGTTCAACACTTCTATTTCCCCACATCTATAAGAACATCCTTCTTCAAATTAAAAGCGGTCCTTTTTAAGAGAGCAAAAAGTCTTTAAATTATTTCCCATAAATAACCTATAAAACAGCTATTGCTTCTTTGATCAATAATGCTCATTAAAACATTGCAGAAATATATCCCCTCAATAAACAAATGAACATTTCCATAACTTAGGGAAAACACAAAGAAGTCCATGCCCAGATACCATTGTTGTATAAAGTTGTTCTTAAGCTTTAAGGCTTTAGTCTCCCCTTAGTAGTTTGTCATGCACCAGAGAGCGGTCCTGACCCAAATAGAGGGTGACTTTGGCTTCCTGAAGACTGTGTCAACCATGTTCAATTGCTTCTGCGTATTTTGTGCCTAACCTATTCCTTGATCAGCTTTTCTCTTTTGTCAGTCATTTTTGTGACTAGGAAATGTGGCACAAATAGTTTGATGATTACTTTTTTTTATACTATCTAGTTCTAGGCTTCTGTCTTTCCAATTTTTTCCCTTCATTATTTTCCTTCAGATCTTTGACCTTTTGTTCTTACAGATGAATTTATTATTGTTTTCCAGTTTTTAAACAATTATTTTCCAGTGTAATTGGAAGGCCAACATTTATAAATTAATCTTAGTGGCATCATCATTTCTATTATGTTCTCCCAAATACGAGCAAATAATATCGCTCCAATTATTTATATTTTCCTTTAGTTCTGAAGAGTGCTTTGTGGTCGTTTTCATAAAATTCCTCTGTGAGTATTGATATTTTGTAATGGGCAGAAAATGATTCTTTCTTCATGTCATTTCATTATCAATTTACTGTGCAGATTCCAATTATCAACTTACTAGAGCAATGATCCAAATCAATTCCAAATTACTAGAAAGAAGAAAAAGATCCTCCTTGGGACAACAGTCACTTCAAGGAAAGATATTTAAACAGGTTATAAACTCTAAAAAATGGGACTGGATAAAAGTATAGATTCTTAACTGTCCTTATTCTTAGTGACATTTAATTCATTAGGTAAAACAGTTTTTGCCAAGAGAAGGCCAAAACCTCCTCAGGTAGCAGAGAAAGATGGCAAGCAAGAACCTCATTACTTTGTAGTATGAGCTTATTGACAAACCATTTCAGAGGAAGATGACAGAAAATTACAGAAAACGTCATTTCATAAAAGAATTTACACAAAACAGCAATGCACGTTTGATTCTCTACTTTTCTGTTACTACAAAGAATTATGAAGTGTGTGTGTGTGTGTGTGTGTGTGTGTGTGTGTGTGTGTGTGTGTGTGTGTATGGTGTGTACACACACTTCTACCCCTTCGGTCCTCAATTCCCTTGTAGCTGAAGTGGCATTACAGGTCAAAGAGGAGGAAGTTAGACTTTTTGATATGGTTGCGAGTTGTTTTTCCCCAACAGTTAGATCCATCTACAGTTTCCCAGTGGTGGAAGAGTCTTCTGCTTTCTCTCAATCTCTTACACATGAACGGCTCTCTTTTTAAAAAATCATCTTTGCAGTTTTGATGGGTGTGAAGTGAAATCTCAGTTGTTTTCATTGGTAATCATTTAAAAACGGTTATTAAATCATGTGCCGTGTCCTGTGGTAGGCACTGCAGCTAAAACAGGCATCAAAAACGGTCCTTACTGTCCAAGATATTAAATCCTAATGGCAGTATCCCAACATCCGTCCTCGATCCATGTGCAGGCTCTCAGAAACGGGTATACACAAACACAGACACATACAATTACATTCTAAAAATGGGAGCAAAACAGATAGTAGCCTCAGAGGAAAGATGGAAGCGACTCTGTGGGACCAGAAGTCAGATGGAGGAAGGAGAGAATTCTAAGCAAGTGAAATGGGAGGGAAAGGAAACACACCGTGTTATCAGAGTTTGTGGTGGAGATAGAAATGACAAGACTTAGCAATTGACTACGTATTAGTGATGAGAGTCAGGAATTGAGAATGATACCAAGGCTGTACCTTTCCTCATTATTAGTGATTTAGAGCACTTAAAAATAGAGGGGCTGATTATTTGTAGTTTTCTGAAAATTGCCCCAAACTTTGACCCCTTTTTTTTGAGGGAGAGGCTGTTTCTCTTAAATATTTATGTCAATATGCTCTATATTTTCCATATCATATTTTTGTCAAGTCTATTTGAAATATATATTTATATATGATGCTTTATCTCTTTTCCTAATTACATTGATTTTGTTCATATGAAAGCTCTTAAATAAGATCATGGAACAAGGGGGCATTCTATGCCTTATTAAATGATTGTATGTAATATTCTTGTCTAACCCTGAAGTGGAAAGCTAGGTCAGAGGGAATGGATAAAAAAATGGATAACAAATCCACAAGATAATACACATTTATTAAAATTTGCTAAATTCTAAGTCCTCTGCTAAGCTTGGAAATAACAACGAAGCAACCAAACCAATAATACGACAAATACAGAAAGGAGGAAAAGCCAAATGAAAAGGGAGAGGGAGAAATTATAAGGGGAAAAAACCATAAAAAACATTTAGACTTGTCGGCAAACTGCTTGTTTGTTTTTGTGTTTTTGCAAAATAGCCTCTGAATTTTCAAAAGTCCAAGAGATTTTCAAGTCGTTGAAGCTATGCAGGCTATCCATATCCCATTGAATGTTCAGTATGCAAAGGGAAGACTGAGCTTGTGATTTCACTTCTGTAGGGAACTCTTAGATGACAAAACTTTTAACAATGACTGTCAGAACCTCAGAGTCTTCGTGTTCTCTAGAGCAGTACTTGGAGGTTCATTGATTTGTCCAGGGTCACATGAAGGGCTCGGAACCAGATCTTCTTGGCTTAAGGACTGCTCTTTTGCCACCACACACACCATGTTACCTATTAGGAAACCAATAAAAAAGTCTTAATTACTAAAGTCAGAAAAAGGAGATCAAATTATTCTAGGTGACTGTGGCTAATTTTGAGAACTACAATCAGAATTTCTTGCCCATTCCCTAATATTTACCTTTGAATGCATTCTAAAGGCAAAAGCTAAAAACAAAATGCAAACCCAACTCACATGCATTCCAGTATTTTTTTTTAACACAATCTACAGTTATTGTAGAGTGGAGGAACAATTTTTTCAAATTTCACAAAAAATGTGGAAATTTTCATGTGCAAATTTGTGAAGCAGCAAATAGCCATGTTTCAAAGAAAATCATTAACTCAGCGTGTTCAAAAATGATTACAATAAACCATATTTAATACTTAATTTCTTTCCTTTTGGAGAACAGATTCCCAAAATGTATATTTTGTTAGCAATTTCAGCAGATAATAAGTATGATGATGACGATGGTCATGATAACATTTGTGTACTGCTTTACGGTTTGCAAAATGCTTAAAAATTATTAATTTCATTTGAGCTTCACAACAACCCTGAGAGGGAGGTGCTATTATTACCTCCACATTACAAGTGAAGAAACTGCAGCAAACAGAAGTTAAGTGAGTTACCCAGGGTCACATAGTACAGAGAATAGAACTCTCAACCTAGAACAGGATGACGAGTTCAAATGCTACCTTGAACATTTACTAGCCATATAAACCTGAATAAATCACTTAATCTCAGTTTTCTTGACTGCAAAACTGATAGGAGAAGCACCTGCATTCCAGGATTGTTAGGATAAAATTATATCATATTTGTAAAGTGCTTAACACAATGCTTGACATATAATAGGTACTTAACAAATGCTTCTTCCCTTCCTCTTTTCCCAATAAAGAACTATACTATGTAGACTTGAAAAATAAATCAGGAGGGAGACAGAGAGAACCATGGAAGAAGAAAATGGAAAATTTCTGGTCATCATATATAGTTGTAGGGAGTCTAACAATAAAAATGCAAGTTGAGGAAGGGTAGCTGGATGGTTCAGTGGATTGAGAGCCAGAGCCAGAGATGGGAGGTCTTGGGTTCAAATCTGACCGCAGACACTTCCTAGCTATGTGACCCTAGGCAAGTCACTTGACCCCCATTACCTAGCCCTTCCTGCTCTTCTGCCTTAGAACCAATGCACAGTATTAATTCTAAGGCGGAAGGTAAGGGTTTAAAAAAATGCAAGTTGGATCAAACAGGAAACAAAAGATTTGTGAACCATGAATATAATGAATGATAGAATAGTTATAAGAAAGAATGTGACAAATGCTAACTTCTCAACAAAGCAGCAGGGTAAGATAATATCTACTATATGAAATGTTTCACCGAGGTGAAAACATTACAAGCAAAACTTTATCAGATTCCTTTCACATGAAAGCCTAATTTCACCTTTGTTTCTCTTCCTTGCTTGCTTCCTTTCTTTGTTTCTTCTTTCTCTTCCTTCTTTCCTTGCTGCCTTCCTTGCTTGCTTCCTTCTGTAAGAGAAGAAAGCAGATTCATCATGCTAGAGGACCAACTTGAGCGGGGGAAGGACAGAGAATTCTGGTGAAAGAACTGAGGAGCTGAGAGAATCCAAGCAGTAACCTCACTTCTCTTTGGGGAACCCTCCAGAGAGAACCTCTGAGACTTGATCATCCTTCTGTGAAGCCAGACCCCCTGAATCCAATGGAAAACAACAGGAGTGGATAGGACTTTGGTGTAAAGCTATCCATCCCAGGAAGGTCTCCTCTCTCCCTCTAAAGTAGTCCTTGAACTTCCTGTCAGAATTAGGACAGTTAGAAATCAGGACAGCTATCACAGTTGACCCCAGAGGGTCAGGCAGGCAAAGTCTGACCCTGTAGGATTTGGTGAGAAGGGGTTCAATTGGTAATCTTTAGGGACTTCCTATTATCTTATCCCACAATCTCACTTATCCTACCTTTTGTGTGTTCCTCAAGAATAAATAGCTATTTCTATAGATCAAAGCCATGCTTATAATATTTAGGGAGAGAGACCTGAAGCTTTGGGGAGGAGAACTATATTTCCTCCCCAAAGAAGAAGAAGCAGTTCAGTCTTGGATTCTGCTTCAACACAGTCTCTCAAGAAATTATAGTCTGTGAATCTGAAGACAGCCAGTGTGGGTTTAGGGAAAGAGAGGGGAGAAACAATCTGTCCCCTCTCTTTTAGCTCCATTCCATCTCTACCACACTCTAGTCCTGAATTAAGTGGTGGGGGACTCCATTTCTCTCCCTCCATTACACTTGCTTGCTTCCTTCCTTCCTTTCTCTCTCTCTTTCTTTCTCCAAGTTTTTCATTTAGTTGTAGTTTTCAGGAAGTTTTATTAAATTGTGACTTTAATCTTTCCCCCCTCAGTAAATTGGATTTAATAGTTGATAACTTTCATTTTCTTCTATTTATCAAACTTTTTTTGCTTGTTCCAATATTTCTTTTGTCTCATGTGGTTATTAGGTGTAAACCTTAAAATTTCTTAGACTTATGAATGTTGGAAATTTCCCCATTGGGAAATTTCATACTTGAAAAATTTCCTACTGATAGTAAGAACTCTATTGGAATGTGAAAACCCTTGGCATGGGAGGGTCCTTCTCCTCCCTACCTAAGACTACTTTAGGACAAAAACCTTTTGCTAAACAATGGAAAGGGCTTTGACCTATGCTTAAGCATAGAACAGGAAGTTCTTTGAGTCATGATTGATTTTAGAATTGATACAATAGAGATACTTGGAATGACAGAACCAGGTCTTGAAACTACAATCTCCACTCTACTCAGAGTAAAAGGATTTAGGAAGGACTGCAGCAAGGATCAAGATTTAATTATTTGAGAATATGACCTTCAACAGACATGTGCAAAGGGGCAGACCTCTGGGCGGTCCTGGGTTAAGCTAGAGCCACCATTGGCACAGGGAAGACATGGACAGTGATTGGTAATGTGAGAACTGAAGGGAGGGAACTTAGATGGTTTCCTTAAAGATAGCGGGGTCTGAGGACTGGAGGGAGTTTGAGAGGTTTTGCTCTGAGAGGTTGTGCTCTGAGAAGTTTTGCTCTGAAGGAGGCTGGAGGTGGAGGCCCCTGAGACTGTTTCTCCATTTTGGTCATGTGAGTGATAGGGACTGATCTCTTTTCTTTGCCTCAGCTATCTAAGGGCTTGGGCCTTTTGGCCCAGCCTAAACAGAGGGGGTATTTAAGCCCTATTCTCTTCTCTCCCCTTTCTCTCTCTCTCTCTCTCTCTCTCTCTCTCTCTCTCTCTCTCTCTCTCTCTCTCTCTCTCTCTTTCTAATACCTTTCTTCCTCCTGTTTGTAATTAAAAACTCCATAAAAGGTTGGCAGCTGACTTGAGTTTTCATTTAGGAATTACATAGCTGAATTCCTTGGCGACCTTAAATTAATATATATCAGTCTTTTAAAGTGATTTCCTTGTCACATAGGTCTTTATTATTACTCCATTCTGATTTTCATATCTACCTTTCACCATATGTTCTAAACTAATGATTATCTTCCTAAGTTTTTCCTCCAGGTTCTTGTTCCACCTAAAACTTTATTTTTTCTCTCTTGCTTCATTTCTTTTAGTCACTCTGAATCCTTATCTATTCCCCCTCCATATATTACTACTTGTATTATTATGGATTCATTCTTCTCTTCTGGTTTACCTCTTGTGTATATTTTAACCATAATATTGTCTATTTTGTTCAGGATCTTCTTCTGTTTATTTACATCTTTAACCTCAGTCTTTATTTTAGGGGCTTTGTTCCAGAACCATCTCTCCCTCCTTACACTCTTGGATAGTAGTCAAAACTTATTGGGTTTTGAATTGAATTTCCAAGGCTCCTACTGTTGACTTCCACTTTCTTAAATTTTCTTTTTATTTACATGTAGAAACAATTTCTTGTAACTGTTTTTGACATTTTGAAATTCACATTTTCTCCCTCTCTGTGCTGATGTAGGTATTACTCATAATTTCATGTAAACATATTCCCATTTAATCATATTATGATAGAAGATACATTTCATGCATAAAATAGAAATCTCTTAAAAGATATATAGTATAAGATAGCATGTTTGATCTGCAATCAGATCCCAATTGTTTCTTCTTTGGTGATGGAAAACATTTTCTTCATGAATCTCTTGTGGTTAGCTTGGAGACTTGATTTGCTATTAATGGATTAGTCCTTCACAGTTGATCAGTGTATAATAATTCCATTACTATATACATTGTTCTCCTGGTTCTGCTTACCTCATTGCATCAGTTCTTATAAGTCTTTTGAGGTTTTTCTGCCCCCATCCTGTTCCTCATTCTTTATGGTACAATAATATTCCATATCAATCATATACCACAACTTGTTCATCCAATTCCCAAGTGATGATCAGACCCTCAGGTTCCAATTCTTTGCCACTACAAAAAGAGCTGCTAAAAATATTTTGGTACATGTAGGTAATTTCCCCTTATCTCTGATCTCTTTGGGATACAGATGCAGTAGTGGTATTGCTGGGTCAAAGAGTATGCATAAGTTTATGGCCCTTTGAGTCTGGTTCCATATTGTCCTCCAGAATATTTGTCTTGGTTCACAGTTCCAGCAATAGTGTATTAACATCCCCATTTTCCCATATCCCTGCCATCATTTATCATTTTCCTTTTTGATCATGTTACTCAATCTGGTAGGTATGAGGTGGTATCTTAGAGTTGTTTTCATTTGCATTTCTCTGGTCAATAGTGAGTTGGAACTATTTTTCCATATGACTATGGATAGTTTTAATCTGTTCATCTGAGAACTATCTGTTCATAACCTTTGCCCATTTCTTAATTGGAGAATGTTTTTATTCTTATAAAGTTGACCACATTTTCTATATATTTGAGAAATGAGGCTTTCCCCAGAGATACTTGCTATAAATGTCTTTCCACCCTAATTTGTTGTTTTCCTTCTAAACTTGGTTATGTTACTTTTTTCCTAGATAGAGCATCCCTTTTTTTTATCTTGGTATATGGTATGAGGTGTTGGACCATGCCTAATCTGTGCCATATTGCTTCCCAGTTTTCCCAGCAGCTTTTTATTTTTATCAAATGGAGAATTATTTCCCCAAAAGCTTGGGGATATGAAATATGGAACATTAATTTGCTATGGACAATAACTGCCATGTGTTGTTTACCTAATCTACTGACCTATCACTCTATTTTTCAGTTAGTGCCAGATTGTTTTGATGATTACTGTTTAATAGTATAGTTTTAGATGTGATATAGCCAAGCTTATTTCATTCATGTTTTTTTCCAACATTAATTCTCTCAATATTCTTGGCATTTTTTCTTCCAGATGAACTTTGTTGTTTATATTATTTACTGGCCCTATGAAATAAAATTTGGGTAATTTGATTGGCATGACACTGAGTAGGTAAATAAATTTATGTAGGATTATTATTTTCATTCTGAAATTCATGTTTTTCCAGTTGTTTAGATTTGACTATATTTGTGTGAAGTGTTTTGTAATTGTGTACATATATTTATGACATTTGTTTAGGTAGGTTTACATCCAGGTATTTTATATTGTCTAGAGTTATTTTGAATGGGAATTCCTTTTTTTATCTCTTGCAGTTGAATTTTGTTGGTGGTAAATAAAAATGTTGATGATATATGTGGGTTTATTTTGAATCCTGCAACTTGCTGAAGTTGTTAATTATATCTATTTTTGGGGTCAATTCTCTAGTATTCTCTAGGTATACCATCATATCATCTGCAAAGAGTGATAACTTTGTTTCTTCATTGTCTGTTCTAAATCCCTCAATTTATTTTTTCTTATTTGATATAAGCAAATGGGTATCCTTGCTTTACCCCTGTTTCACTTGGAAGGGTCTTGGTTTATCCCTATTACAGATAACACTTGCTGATGGTTTTAGATAGATGACACTTGTCACTTTAAGGAATTTTCCCTTTATTCCAATGTTTTCTAATATTTTTGTAAGGAATTGGTGTTATATTTTGTAAAAATTTTTGTATCTATTGAAATAATTGTGGGATTTCTATTTGTTTTGTTATTGTTGTGGTCAATTATGCTGATAGTTTTCCTAATATTAAACCATCTCCAGATTCCTAATATAAAATCCATCTGATTTTAGTGTATTATTCTTGTGATAAAATGTTGTAATCTCCTTGTTAGTATTTTATTTAAAATTTATGCATCAGTTAAGTAGGGAGATTAGTCTGTTGTCGTTCTTTGTTTTAGCTCTTCTTGGTTTATGTATCAAGACCATATTTGTTTCATAAAAAGAGTTGGAAGGATTTACTCTTCCTCTATTTTTCTAAATGGTTTATGTAGTATTGGAGTTAGTTGTTCTTTAAATGTTTGGTAGAATTTGCTTATGAATCCATCTGGCCCCACAACCTTTTTCTTAGGTGGTACTCCAATACTTTGTTCAATTTCTTTTTCTGTGACAGGGTTGTTTAAGTTTTAAGTATTATTTCCCCTCTTTTGTTAATCTTGGTAGTTCATATTTTGTAAGTATTAATTGATTTCACTTTTCATATTTATTGGCATATAGTTGGGTAAAAAAAATCCAGTAATTGCTTTAATTTCTTCTACTTTGGGTGTGAGTTCACATATCATATTGTGAAAAAAACCTTGATACTGGAAATTAGCTTTTTTCCCCCCTTTCTTTTTAATCAAGTTAACCAATGGCTTATCTATTTTATTTATTTTTTCATAAAACCAACTCCTTACCTAAATTATTAGTTCAATGATTTTCTTACTTTCAATTTATTAATTTCTCCCTTGACTTCCAGAATTTCTAATTTGGTGTTTAAATGAGGATTTGTAATTTGCCTTTTTTCTAGTTTTTTTTTTTGTTAAATGCACAGTTCTTTGGTTTGCCCTTTCTCTAATTATTGATGTAACCATTAAACAATATGAATTTTCCTATAAGTACAACTTTGGCTGCATATAATACCTTTTGTCATTTTCTTTAATGAAATTGTTGATTGTTTTAGTGATTTATTCTTTGACTTATTTGAAATAATTTTTAGTCTTTCTTCTTCTGCCCTTTGTTAAGTATAATTTCTATTGCCTTATGGTCTGAAAAGTATGCATTTAATATTTCTTCTTTTCTACATTCTAATGTGAGGTTGTTATGCCCTGTTATGTGGTCTGTTTTTGTGAAGGTGCTGAGAAAAATTTTTATTCCTTTCTATTCCCATTCAGATTTTTACAGAGATCTATCACATCTATCTTTTCTAAAGTTCTATATGCCTGTAACTTCTTGTTTATTTTTTAGTTGGATTTATCTACTTCATTAAGGGAAAAATTGTGCCTCCCCCAGTAACTTTTTATTATCTATTTCTTTCCATAACTCATGTAACTTTTCCTTTTGGAATATGGATGCTATACCATTTATTACATACATATTTAAAACTTTTTTTAAAAATAAACTTTACTTTCCATCTTAGAATCAAAACTGATGTGAACAATACTGTTCCAAAGCATAAGAGCAGTAAGGGCTAGGGAAATGGGTTTAAGTGACACAGCCATGAAGTGTCTGAGGCCAGATTTGAACCCAGGACCTCCCATCTCCACTGAGTCACCCAGCTGCCCCTACACTTATGTTTAATATTGATATTGTTTCATTGTCTGTAATGACTTTTATTATGATATTATTTCTTTCCTTATCTTCTTTGATTAGATCAGTTTTTACTTGTTTTTTATCTGAAACCATGATTGCTTCCCCTGCTTCTTTTTAACTTTAGTTGAGATGTAGTAAATTCTGCTCAATCCTCTTACTTTTAATCTTTGTGTGTCTCCCTGTTTTAAATGTGTGTTTTTTTTTTGGGGGGTTGTTTGTTTATTTTTTTGTAGATAGCATATTGTGGGTCTATAGTTTTCAATCCACTCTGCTATTCTTTTCCATTTTATGGGTGAGTTTATCCCATTCACATTCATAGTGACTAATTATGTGTTTTCCTCCATCTTATGTCCCTCCTGTTTATCCTCTCTCTCTCTCTCTCTCATAGGATAGAAAAACTTTGTTTTGAATTGTTAAGATTAGATTGTTTTAAAACACATTTTGCATAAGTCAGTTTTTTAAAGTTAGATTGTATTTTTTGTGAAAGTTTATGCTCCATTGATTTTTATTGTAAGTTTATCTATTTTCTTCTAGATGTATACATTTTTGTATTTTTATATTTTTTAGATAGTGGTATTTTGTATTAGTATAGGATTATAAGATTTTGATAGCAAAATGGTTTTAAAGAGTGTTATTGAAATGTTTAACTTTCCAAATTTTATTGCATTTTGTAGTATTGATAGGTTATGTTCACATTTGTGGTTTGTTTTGAATTTGCAAGTATTATGTTGAGCTTGAACTTTGTAATAACCTTTTGTGAATCTCTTTCCTTCCCCTTTTTTTCCTTTGTTGAAGTCCCCAGATAAGGCAAGTTAAAATAGGTATAGCTTAGATAGAGAACCTATTTTTATTTTGGGAAAAGACTGTAGAATAAAGTAGGAACAAGGGATCAAGTTAAGTTATTGGTACAGAGATGAGAAAACTAATTTTTTTTTTTCCAAAATAAGCTTTGATCCGAGCAAAAAGGGGAATGGTAGAAGAGAAGAGAGGGAATAGGAAATTTGCAAAGTATTTAAGCATGCAAGGGCTTTGGAGAGCATCTTGCCACATGCCTGGAACCATATGGGCTCCCATTCTGGAATGTGCAGGAGTGCATAAAAAGAAACACTCAGATTCCATGGGGATCTGTTGATCTTGGGACACTGGACAGAGGAGAAGCTTACTTCTTGTGGCCATTTTTGGATCAAGTTACAGAAGGTAGCTGAAGCCTGACAGATTTGGGTGTTCCTGTTAACCAGAGACTTCTCTGATTCTGAAGCCGGTGATATCAACTTTCATTTGGATCATCTTTCTGTGTGAGCTGCAAAGACCTGAATTAGCTAGCCTAAATAGAACCAGACCATCTGGTCCTCAGGCCCTTTGTTCTCTAAACTATCTTATCTGACAAGCTGAGCTGTGTTTCTGTTACAGTGGCCAGCTAGTTAGATTTAGGTAGCAGGAAATCATTTAGGCAGATAGAGAGTGCAGTGAGAGTAGCCCAACTTCGTTGGTACCGAAGAGACCTTTTGCAAGATTCTTTCCCGGTTTGATCATATAAACCACGTTCTTGTTTATACCATCCTGAGAGCAGTCAGATCATGTCAGCATCCTACAGAACTGAGGACTATATCTGGGCTTCAGCCTGCACTCAACTACCTTCAAGTCCAACACTGGGTAAAAATACAACCTAGTGATAATTGCCAGGTCCTCTACTCACTTTTATCCGTTTCTATAGCTGGCTGAGTGTGGGAGTTATTCCTACTTTGAGCTAGTTTTAATGAGCTCAAGGTCCAATCATAGTCATCCTCCTTTTTCTCCTCCTCCACTGTATTTACTACTTATGTGCTCTTTAATGTGAGGTAGCTTACCCCCTTCTAGCTCTCATTTTCTCTTCTTCCCATGTATTCCTCTTTCCCATTTCTTTTTTTAAAATATCAATCATCTTATTTAGCTTCCTTTCTTCTTTCTACTCATACTTCTTTTCATTGCTCTAATAGGGATAAAACTCTCACTCTATTGTACATATTTTGTGTACCTCACATACTTAAAGTACCTTGCCTCTCTCCAGTATCATACATATCTCCATTATTTCAATTACCTCCCCAGGCATGAATCCACTCATTTCAACCTTATCAAAAGCCTTTAAGGTTTTTAACTTTACTTTTTTATACTTCTCTTGAGTGTTGAATGTGTTTATTAAATTTTCTTTGCGGTTCTGGTTTTGGGATCAGGAAAGTTCAAAATTCCTCTATTTCATTAAATGTCAATTTTTTCCCCTCAGAGGATTTTGCTCAGTTTTCTTGGGTATATGATTCTAGGTTGTAGTTCTAGATCCTTTGACCTTCAGAATATTGTATTCCATACCTTCTGATGCTTTAATATAGAAGCTGCTAAGTTATATGGGATGCTGACTGTGGCTCCTTCATACTTGAATTGTTTCCTTCTTGTAGCTTCGAGTACTTTTTCCTTGACCTAGGAGTTCTAGAATTTAATTACAATAATCTTGAGGTATTTTGTTTTAGAGTCTTTTTCAGGAGGTGAGCAGAGGATTCTCTCTAATTCTATTTTTCCATCTTGTTCAAGGATATCAGGGAAGTTTTCCTTGATGATTTCTTATAATGTGGTGCCCGGGCTCTTTTTTTCCCCCATGGCTTTCAGGTGTTCTGATAATTGTTAGATTATCTCTTCTGAATCTGTTTTCTAGTTTGGTTGGGTTTTTTTCCCACATAAATGTTTTAGATTTTCTTCTATTTTTATTTTTTATTTTTTATTTATTTTTTATTTTTTCCTGATGTCTTATGGTCTCATTAGTTTCTAGTTGTTCAATTCTAATTTTTAGGAGGTTATTTTATTCCTTAAGTTTTTGTGTTACCTTTTCTACTTGTCTAATTCTACTGTTTAAAGAGTTGTTTTCTTTAGTTTTTTGGGGGGGGGGTTCCTCTATTTCCATTTGGTTAAATCTATTCTTTAGGGACTTGATTTCTTCAGTGAATTCCACCTCCTTCCCCAGTTGTTGAATTTTTCTGTCAGATATCTTATTATTTGGATTTTGTCACTTATTTTAAGGGATTTTTTTTGAGGGTTGGCATCTTTTTATACTTTTCTTTGAGGCTTCACATGTTCCATTTTTGATGTTGTCCTCTTCTGAGTTCATATTTTGATCTTTTCTGTCACCAAAGTAACTTTCTAATGTCAAGGTTTTTTTTGTCTTTTGCTCATTTTTCTAGTTGTTTTCCTCCCCTCCCCCATTACCTTATCTATCTATTAATATTCTCCTCTTTTCCTATGGTACTCTGTTCTCTGTACTTGGTGTAGGACTGGCTGTTGTTCCTCACAGTGTGTCTGTCAAGCAGGTGGCTCTGTTGGCTTGCTCTGTTTTGTCCAACTATATTCAGCACTCTGTGCTCTCAGTTTCTCCATTGTTTTATTGTCTAGTCCCCACTCTGTTGCTTCCCTGCCCCTGCCAAGTGGTCTGGGCTAAGCAGGCTCCTCACCTTAGCTTCCGCTACCTTCAGCAAGTCTGCCACCAGGTTGGAGTGATCAAGTAACTTCACTATAGTTCCACTTCCTGCTCTCTGCTCTTCTATAGCCCCAGGGATCCAAAGGAAGCTGAGAGTTTGTCTTCCTGTGTGGCATGCTTGCGGTTGGGTTCATTTCCATCCATCAGCTTCATTGCCTCTGGCAGAGTTGTGGGATGCTTCAAGATCTTGCTGCTTCTAGCAGATGTTGAACTGCCTGTGCTGCTCTCTCCTCTTACCCAGGTGAGACATGTTCCTTCAGATTTCCTATTTTTTGAAGCAATTTCTTTTCTTTTTTCCCCCTGTGAGTGGAGTGATTGGGGAAGCAGAACATCCTTTACCATCATAGCTCCAAGCATGCAGCTCTCCCCCACTTCCTTTTTATGCCTGTGCTCAAAGCACTGATAGGTTTTACAACCTTCCCTCCCCTCCTCAGGAGGTCCTTGATTAGTGTTCCTATGGTATTCAGGCTCCTCTGGAATATCCTTTTCATGATCATCATGAAGTCTGGCTCTGTCGAGGCATCCTGGTTTCTTGGAATCTTGGTATACTGTGTTCTTTAGGGCTTCTAACCCACTTGGAGCTTCTCTGTCAAAGTTTGGTAGGCTTCAGTTCCCCAGGAATTTCACCCTTAGAATGCCTCAGCCTTCAAATCATCTCCTAGCATCTTCAGTTGGAACACCGATATATTTCTTGCTGTGATCATGATAGCTATTTTTCTCAGATTTGTTCAGGGTGTGATATTTCTCCCAATACCCAAAGGCTTCTGACTAGATTTTTGTATAGATGTGGGTTAAATGGAGACACAGCATTCTTCTGCTTATCAATCTGTTTTTTAAGTTTTTTTCTTCATACTCCCTGAGCAATAATTCAAAAAATTATATAAACCCCTTATAATAAACATATATAGTCCAGAAAAACAAATTCCCACAGTAATCATTTCCCCCCAAAATCTACCTCATTCTACATTTTATGTTGATTACCTTTCTTATAAGATGTAGAGTGTTGAGTGTTTTCCTTTTTAGTCCCCTTGACTGATTTGCAGTTCATTGCGTTGATCAATTCTAATATCTTTTAAAGTTGTTTTTCACCATAATGTTGTTGCCATTGTACAAATTGTTCTTCTAGTTCTGCTCTAGTTCTAGAACTGCATCAGTTCACATAGGTCTTTCCAAGCCTCTCAAACTGTTCATTTCATCATGTCTTCTTGTCTAGTAATATTCCATTATGCTCACAATTTGTTAAGCTATTTCCCAAGAGGAGGGCATCTCAGTTTCCAATTTTGAGCTAATAGGAGGGGGAAAAGCTCTTGTGAATATTTTTGTATATGTTTTCTTCTTTCTTTGATCTCTTTGGGTTAAATTGTCAAAAAGGATCAACATTTAAAGTAACTAGATGGTACAGTAGATGGAACGTCAGGCCTGATGTCAGGAAGATTCATTTTTTGTGAATTCAGATCTGGTCTCAAACACTTACTAGCTGTGTGCTCCTAGACAAATTACTTAACTCCATTTGCCTCAGTTTAACAAACGAATACAAAATTGTGGGATCAATGTAAACCTTCACCAGGAGTTCACTAATTTGTCTATAGTCCCACCAATATTTGTCATTTTCTTCTTTTGTCACTCTTACTAATCTTATGGGTATTTGGTAGAACCTCAAAATTGCTTTAATTTTCTTTTCTTTAATTATTAGTGTTTCAAAGGAAGTTTGTTTTGTTTTCTTATGACTGTTCATTGCTTGAATTTCTCCTTCTAAAAACTGTTCATATTCCTTGTCCACTAATCTACTAAATCTTTTTTGATTTATGGTCATTATTTGATCTAATTATCTTCTTAAGTATTTGGTGGACTACAAATAGGAGTGGGTTCCCCTCTAATCTTTCACATGGTCATTTTAGGTCTGTGCCAGTAACTTTCAAACATACCATTTTTTGCCCTCACTTCATTTTCAGTCCTGTTGATTTTTTGCTTTCTTTTCATTTTTTGGTTTGAGTCTGAGGCCATATTTGACCAGATCATAGAGACCTTTATTAGCCTCAGTAATTTGAAACAAAATCTAATAATGCCACTTTTTCTGTTATTATATCTCTCCTAGCCCTAGACACCCTCCTTAATTTATTCTTGATGAAGTGTCACAGTATTATTTGAGGTAGAACTATATATATTTTAATAGAAATAGTACAGTGTCTTACTTTTTGTGGCAGGGACCAGTATTGTGAAATGTCCCAGCACTGAAACTTGCTGAGCCTTTTTCTGTTCCCAAGAAGGCAGGTGGAAAAGCTTTTCTCAGTCTTGAGTTGCAAGAGCTCCCACAGTTCTATAGTCGGATCACTATCTGTCAGACTGAGTTGTACCAGATTTCCTTGATGTGGAAAAATACTCACTAGAGCCGAGGATGAAGCCATCAAGATTATTTTCCACATGTGATTAGAGCCAGGCGAAACTTGCCAATTTCATCCCGCAGCAGATGCAATGACAGCTCTCATCATTTGGTTTCGCCTGGTTTGCTCTGCCCTCCGAAATTTCACTCTGCACTGGATTTTCTTCAAAGCTCCATAGTCTCAAACACCAGGTGAATCCAAATGATGAGAAATTCACTGAAAGGAATGAGCCTATTTCACATGCATAATTCACATTTTTAATGGTTTCAATCAGGTGGCTTACTGGATTTTTCTTTGAAAAGGATAAGTTTTTCTGTGGATGCAAAGACAGAAATGGATACATCTTAGAAAAAACAGTGTCTTAGTAAAAAAAATTTCTGCAAGGCTAAAGTTAAAAAGAAAACCCAGAATTGTACTATCAGTAGTTGACATGGTGGATATAAAATATACATACGTAAATTTTAACAGAAATTAATTAACTGGGTGTATTTTCACTCATTTTTCATCCTTGTTGAGTGAATTTCTTATTTCTTCTTGTGTCACTGATATTAAATTATTATCTTGTTAAACAGAAAAAAATCCATGAAAATGTAACTAAATTTTCCTTAACATGATTTTGATACCACTGTGGGAGTTATAAGGTACACAGAAATTCAGTGTTGGGAGAGGAAATTAATTCAAATGCAGAGTTTTCTCTTAAGCTCAGAACATAATTTAACAGTGCTGTTCATATATTGAAAAATGGAAGGAAGAAAAAGTATGATTTGGTGACCATTAAAACTTCGAGTTTTAAACCTGGTCTTGATTTTTCATATGCTATGGGAATGTTGGGAAGAGCCTTTGCCTTGGCTTCATCCTTTCCAAGATGAATACATGTGAAAGCTGTATTAAGTGCCTGTTCAAAACAGAGAAAAAGAAGCTACAAGCATGAGAAAGTTTCCCTCATATAATCCCCACCAGTATTTTATGTGAGGATGAGAGGCAATTTTTATAAAAGCAAACAGAGTGAAGGGATACTACAAGTGTTGAGAGAGTGAAAGAATCCCCAGGTAATAGCAGAAGCAAGAGGAGTCCCACCTTTTTTGACAGTGAAGGAATAGAGGGGTGAGAGGAAGGTGGTACACCAGAGGGAGTCATTTCCTCTTCAGAAAAAGATCCCTGATTTAGGACAATGAAAAGGCAGCATTAATATACATGCAGGTATGAAAACACACTTAGACATAACACCTAGAGTGCAGGAGAATCATTGCCCCCATCAGCTAGCTAGAGTAGTAGTTTCCATTCATTATCACATGTCATTAATTAGGTATAGAGCTATCTAAGGTAGCAAAAGAATAAAGGCTGGCTCTAATGATTATTCTATTAGCCCATTTTGTCCTTGGAACACAGAAATATTATGTTGTAGCATAGCACTAGATTTATGGCTTAGCAAATTGAGACATGATCACGAATCTAGTGGACTTCCTACAGTGGCTTTGATCTTCAGGTTTAATCCTTTTCCATCCTTGAGAGAGCTATTCCTTTATTGACTTTTTTCTCCCCATAGCATTTGAAACCCAGACCGTCTGTTCTAGTTTATTTTTGTGGAGAAGAACCCTAGTGGGGGGGGGGACTCATTCTCTGTTTCATCTGCCCCTAGATTATGGAGGTAAGCCAGGGTCTGACCAAGGTCACAGAGGGAAACAGTTCATGGTATGAAATAGCCCTAACCAAACTAAGACATGCTAGAACTATCAGAATGGACTCTCCCCTGCTATTATTTTAACTGGGAAACATTGAGACAAGAAAGCAGTTTTTGACACTAATTAAGCTATTAATGAAACTGAGTCTTAAAAATCTGGAATCTGAAGAGAATTTTAAGCATCATCCTATTCAGGGGTCCTTTAATGTTTTAGATCATTCTTTCCAATCAGTAAAAACAATAAAATTTATCTATCTATCTATCTATCTATCTATCTATCTATCTATCTATCTATCTATCTATCCATCTATCCATCCATCCATGCATCCATCCATCCATCCATCCATCCATCTATCTATCTATCTATCTATCTATCTATCTATCTATCTATCTATCCATCCATCTATCTATCTATCTATCTATCTATCCATCTATCATTTATCTGTCTGTAAATCTATTCATCTGTCCATCTGTCAATCTGTACACATATCTGTCTATGTGTCTACCTATATATTCATTTATTCATAAATTATACACATGTACTACTAGACTAGGACATTTTTACTTTAAAATACTCAAATAGCTTTTTTAAAAGAAATGATAAAATGAAATAAACATTTTTAAATGTTAAAATTATTCTTTATAAAAGAAAAAACATTACAAAATATTATTTATCAATAACATTATTGAAAGCAATGTGATTGAAATATTCTCCATAGTTTTTGAAAAATATTTGTATGTGTCCTAAAGAATAGGGCAGACTTGTAAATAAAAATTGTGGGTTGGTAGTTATTCATTTAATTTGATCATGGTAATTAGCCAAGAAGGTGAATAATAGTCATAACAGTTAGTGAACATAGCCACTTTTCAGCAGCAATGTTTCCCAGCATGTAACATTTACAATGCTTAAATGTGTACAAGTGAACATTGCCTCTGATTTCAATGCAGTAGAATACTTTTATAATGAATTCATTATTTTTTAAATTTTTGTGGTTCTAATGATTCCTAATGTATGGTATCATATTTTAATTTCCCATTTGTGTTTGAATATTTTAACTATGTTTTTGAATATGTGTGAAGTAGCAAAGTCAATTTAGCTAAGACAGAGTGAGGGAAGGGGTATGGAAAGATAATTTGAGGCCAGGTTGTGATAGACTCTAAATGTCAAACAGACTTATTACATATGATCCTAGAGTCACAGACATATAAAATATAAACTACCTTTGGAATACCTTTGGAATTTATATTATATTCAAGAGTCTCCACTTTGCAGACCATTGATCCAAGTCTACCTGTTTACCTCCGAGCAAGGCTTCTTTAAAATTATTATAGATAGTCATTGAAAGACAATAGGATTTTTAAGAATAGACCAAGTTGTCCAGACTCAAGAGAGTGGGAACCACCTGGATTTGCCTGTGGAAAGAGGTCAAACAGACATCTGGAAGATACCAGTAATTATAGTTTGATAAAGTGGTGAAAAGGGTAAGTGCTGAGGGCAGGTGAAAAAGCAGCTGGTAATTATAGGTTGGGTGCAAAATTGGTTTGATAGATGGAAGCTAGGTAGTAGGTAGAGAGGGGAAGTTGGGGTCAGAAATGAAAGAAGGGAGAAAAGAGATCATGCCTAAGATGGAATGAGTGAAGGTCAAATTATTCACAGAGACAGAATAGCCAAACAGTTGTCAGGGTGTAGAAAGAGGTAGTACGGTCAACAACATGTTGTCAGAAACAGATAACAGATGACCAACAAGGCAGGTGTTGCAGGTAGTTTATGATGAGCTGTTCTATTCCCTCATAGGCATAGGTAAAGGTAGGGTTTCAGATCTTTATGTCTCAAGCACAATTATACAAGCCAAATCTCATAATTCTCTAGGTGCCCACTCTACCTAAAAACTTACAAAGACCATCAGGGCTCCACAATAAAAATCCATCCTTCAGGAAGCACAAAATACCCAGTAATCTGTTTATGGAGAACTTTATTGCCAGGGACAACTCTGATGAGAACTCTGATCAAGCAACTAATGAAGAAAAGAAAAATGAGAAATAACAATCATATGTGGCCTCCTATTGTTTAGAGTATGTTGGTAGAATGATGGAAAGGGGGAGAGGGCACTAAGGACAGCATGGTTTTTTATGTATCCATAAAATCTAGGTGTGATATTTCATCCAATGATCATTGTCTAAGAATTGACCTTATACCTAATATTTGTAAACATATTTTTCTGTTTAAATTTATTAGATTTTAATAAATACTTCTGTAACTTGTTTTAAAATTCTATAATTTATTTTTAGCATTTTTATTTTCTTAAATTTTGAATCCCCAATTCTTTCCTTCTCTCCTAATTCTTCCTCTACCAAATTAGAAGGCAACAAAATATCAATTTTACATATTAAATCATTCAAAATATATTTCTATATTAGCCATATCACAAAAAAAGCAAAAAAAATTAAAGGAAGAGAAAACATCATATACTTAATTTGTACTAAGAGTTATCAGTTCTCTCCAGAAGTGGATAGCAATTTTTTTCATCAAGGTTCCTTTACAATGGTTGTGGGTCATTGTATTAATCAGAGTAGCAAGGTCTTTCCTTACAATATCATCCTTACAATATTGTTGTAAGGTCATAGCCCAATGATCTCCCAGTTCTCATTTCACATTGCATGAATTCATATAACTCTTAGGTTTTTCTGAAACCATCCTGCTCATTATTTCTTCTAGTATAATAGCGCTCCATTACACAACACTACAAATTGTTCAGTCATTTCTCAATTAATGAACATTCCTTCAGTTTCTAATTCTTTGTCAACCCAAAAAAGTGATTAAATTTTTATTCATATAGGTCCTTTTCTTATTTCTTTTATCTCATTGGGATACAGATGTATTAGTGGTATTGTTACAGCAAAGGGTATACATAGGCTTATCAACCTTTGAACAAAATTCCAAATTGTTTTCCAGAAGGGTTGGATCAACTTACAACCCCATTAATGATAACGATTTTTCCTCATTCCTTCCAGCATATTTCATTTCTAGTGGATGTGAAGTTATACTTCAGATTTGTTTTCATTTGCATTTTTCTAATAAATAATGAATTAGAGCATTTTATACAAATACAGACAACTTTGATTTCTTTTTTTGAAAGTACTTATTCATATTCTTTGACCATTTATCTTTAGGGGAAGATTAATTTTTTAATAAATTTACTCAACTCTCAAACCATCATAACATTTTGGAAGAACTGAAATTGGCTGAAACCCAGAAATAAAGTTAAGGGTAACATCAAAGAAGGAATGAAGTTTAAGAGGGTGCCCTAACCTCAGAACAGAATATACCTATAAAAGGATTGGAAAAATGAGCAGACAACAAAAAAGTACCTAACTATAGAGAATTTCTATGGAGACAAAGAACAAGGTATGGACACAAAAGGGGACAGTGAAAGCAAAGGAAACACATGTAAAGTCCAAAAGAAAAATATAAATTAGACACAGATTCTGAAAGAGCTCAATAAGGACTTAAAAAACCAATTAAGGGAAGCAGAGGAAAAATGGAGAAGAGAAATGAAAGCAATGTAAGGAGAAATGAAAAAGGAGGCTCAAGACATCTAGGGGTATAGCCAAGATGGAGGAGTAACTAGAGCAGCAGCTTCTTGTCACCATGAGAATCCTCTCTGACCAAGATTAAAATATTGCCACAAAACAAATACAGGAGTGAAAGAACCAATAAGGAGACAGAGTGAAACAACTTTCAAGAAAAGAAAAAAAGAGGCTCAAAAGTTTATGGCAGAAAATTAGGCCTTAAAAACTAGAATTGAGCAACTAGAAGCTAACAATTTCATGAGACATCAAGAAAGAAGAAAACAAAATCAAAAGACTGAAAAAAACAAAATATGAAATATCTCATTAAAAAAACAAGTAACTTGGAAAATAGATCTAGGGGGAGATAATTTAAGAATTATTGGACTACCTGAAAGCCATGATAAAAATAAAATTGGACTTCATAATACAACAAATTGTCAAAGAAAACTGCCCAGATATTCTTGGACAAGAAAATAAAAAAGACATTGAAAGAATCTAAAGATCATCTCCAGAAAGAAATTCTCAAATGACAACTTCTAGGAATATAATAGTTAAATTCAAGTGCACCTAAGCCAAGGAGAAAATATTGTAGGAAGTCAGAAAGAAACAATTCAAATACCATGGAGCTATAATCAGGATTTAGTGCCTTCCACTTTAAAGGATTGGAAGTCATGGAATATAATATTCAGGAAGGGGAAAGATCTAGGCTTACAACCTAGAGTCATCTATCTAGAAAAACTGGGTAAAAATAGTTATTAAATAAGCAGAAGATCTCCAACTATTACTGAGGAAGAAAAAAAAAACAGACCTAAACAAAAAGTCTGAAGCCTAAACACAAGACCCAAGAGAAATCTAAAAAGGTAAATAAGAAAGAGAAAATTTAAGGAACTCAATTTTTTGCATGTATTGCATGTATCCCTACATAGAAAGAGAATATCTCTAATTCTTAAACATTATTTTTAGTAATAGAGCAGATAGAAGGGGTATACTTGGACAGAGGGTGGGAAAGTAAGCTGATTATGATGATATGATATGCAGAAAAAAATAATGGGGCAAAAAAGCGGATTATAATGAGAGAAAAGGAAAGGGAGAGATGAAATGAGATAAGTTATATAACAAAGAGGTGTGAAAAATCATTACAGAGGAGGGGAGGATGAGGGTGGTGAGGGGCAATGCTTAAACTTTACTCTCATTGTAAGTGGTTCAGAGTAGGAATAACAACCATACTCATTGGGATAAGGAACTATATCTTGCCCTACAGAGAAGTAGAAGGGGAATAAGACAAGGGAAGGGGGGTGATAATTGGAAAGAAGGGGAAGTGAGGGGGTGACAAAAAGCAAAGGGGAAGGGGAAGTGAGGGGGTGAGGAGAAACAGAGTGAAAGGAAAAAGAGCGGGATCAAAAGGGGAAAATGAGATGGAGGGCAATACACAGTTATTAATCATAACTGTGAATGTGAATGGGATGAACTCACCCGTAAAACAGAAGTGAATATCAGAATGTATTAAAAACCAGAATCTACTATATATTGTTTATAAGAAACACATTTGAGGCAGGGTGACACACACATACTAAAGGTAAAAGGCTTGAGCAGAATTTTTTATGCATCATCTAAAATGAAAGAAAGCAGGAGCAACAATCATGATCTCAGACAAAGCTAAAGTAAAATTTTATCTGATTAAAGAAATAAGGAACAAAAATACATCTTGTTAAAAGGTACTATAAACAATGAAGTAATATCAACACTAAACAAATATGCACCAAATGGTATAGTATCCAGAATTTTTAGAGAGGAAATAGATAGTAAAACTATACTAGTGGGTATGGAAAGGGGAGGGGAACTTGGAGAGGGACATGGGGGACCTTATCCTATCAGAATTAGATGCATTGAACCTAAAAATAAATGAGAAAGCAGTAAGGGAAGTGAATGAAATTTTAGAAAAATTAGAGGTAATATGTATCTGGAAAAAAATTGAATAGGGATAAAAAGGAATATACCTTCTTTTTAGCATCACATGGTACATATACAAAGATTGACCACATAGTAGGTCATAAAAAGATCACAAATGCAGAAAAGCAGAAATAGTAAATGCAACCATTTCAGTTCAGAATGTGATAAAATTATAATTAGTAAAGGTTCATGGAGAGGCAAATTAAAAATTTATTGGAAACTAATCAAATTCTTTGAAACTGGTTGGTTAAAGAACAAATCATAGAAACAATTACTGATTTCACTAAAGAGAATGACAATGAGGAGACAACATATCAAAATCTATGTGATCCAACCAAAGCTATACTCAGGAAAATTTATATCTCTGAGTGTCTTTATCAACAAAATAGAGAAAGAGAAAATCAATTAATTGGGAATGCAACTAAAACACTAGAAAAAGATAAAATTAAAAATCCCCAGATTAAGACTAAATTAGAAGTCCTAAAAATTAAAGGAGAAATTAATAAAACTGAAAGTAAAAGAACTATTGAATTAATAAATAAGATCAGGAGTTGGTTCCTTGAAAAAACAAATAAAATAGGTAAAGAATTGGTTAATCTAATTTAAAAAAAGAAAGAAGAAAATAAAACTATCAGTATCAAAAATGAAAAGGGCTTTTCACCTGTATTGAAGAGGAAATTAAAGCAATCATTAGGAGCTATTTTGGTTAATTATATGACAATAAAAGTGACAGTCCAGGTGAAATGGATGAATATTTATAAAAATATAAATTGTTTATATTAACAAAAGAGGAAACAATACTTAAATAATTCCATCTCAGAAAAAAGAATTGAACAAGCCATCAAGGAACTTCCTAAGAAAAAATCCCCAGGGCCAGATGGATTTACAAGTGAATTTTATGAAACATTTAAAGAACAACTAATCCCAATACAAACTATTTGACAAAATAAGCAAAGGAGTCTTACCAAATTCTTTTTTTAACCCCTATTATAATTGTTCATTTATTGCGGTTCATGAAATAATTTCTCTCATTGTTCCATAATTCTTGTTGTCCCTCTCTTCTTCCCTCTCCTCTCCCAGAGTTGACAAGCAATTTCATTGAGTTATATATATATCATCACTCAAAAACTATATCCATATTATTCATTTTTTGTAAAAGAGTAAAACCAAAACCCCAAATCATATACCCATATAAACAAGTAATAAAATCATATGTTTTCTTCTGAATTTTCTACTCCCACAATTCTTTATCCAGATGTGGATAGCATTTTTTCTCATAAGTCCCTTGGGATTGTCTTGGATCATTGCATTGCTTTTAGTAGCAGAGTCAATCACATTTGATCATCCCACAATGTTTCAGTTACTGTGTATAATGTTCTCCTGCTTTTCCTTATTTTACTTCACATCAGTTCATGTAGGTCTTTCTAGTTCTTATGGAAATCAAGCAGTTCATCATTCCTTTCATCACAATAGTATTCCATCACAATAATATACCACAATTTGTTCAGGCATTCCCCAATCGAGAGATTTCCCAATTTTTTGCCACCTCAAAAAGCACAGGTATAAATATTTTTGCACAAACAGAACCTTTCCTATTTTTAAAAATCTCTTTGGGATAAATACCTAGGAGTGGTATTACTTGAACAAAGGATATGCATCCTTTTCAGGCCCTTTGGGTATAATTCCTAATTGTCTTTTAGAATAGTTGATCAAGTCACAACAGTGCATTAGTGTCCCAATTTTGCCACATCGCCTCCAACATTTATTATTTTCCTTACTGTCATATTGGTCACTCTGCAAGGTGTAAGGCAGTACCTCAAAGTTGTTTTGATTGGCATTTCTTCAATCAGAGGGATTTAGAGCACTTTTTCATATGATTATTAATAGTTTTGATTTCTACATCTGAAAACTGACTATTCATATTCCTTGACCATTTATCAAGTGGAGAATGATTTGATTTCTTGTAAATTTGACTTGGTTCTTTGCATATTTGAGAGATTAGACCTTAGTCGGAGAATTTTGTTATAATTTTTCCCCCAGTTTGTTGTTTCCCTTCTGGTTTTTGTTGCTTTGGTTTTGTTTCTACAAACCCTTTTTAATTTAATATAATCAAAATGATTCTTTTTATAACATGTAATGTTGTCTACTTCTTCCTTGGTCTTAAATTCTTTTCTCACTTATAGATCTGACAGGTATACCATTTCATGTTTAGCTAATTTACTTATAATATTACTCTTTAAGTTTAAATTATATGCCCATTTTGAACTTATCTTGGTATAGGGTGTGAGATTGATATAAAGCTATTTTTTGCTATACTGTTTTCCAACTTTCCTGGAAGGTTTTGTTAAATAGTGGGTTCTTTTCCCAAAAGCTGGGATCTCTGGGTTTATCGAACACAAAACTGCTGAAGTTATTTACCCCTAGTCTATTCCACTGATCCATCCTTCTATCTCTTAGCCAGTACCAGATTGTGCCACCATCTTTCACATTTTTTTCATTAGTTCCTTGATATTCTTGATCTTTTGTTCTTCCAGATGAATTTTGTTAACCTTTTTTTTTTCTAATTCTCTAAGATAGTTTTTTGGTAGTTTGATAGTTATAACATGGAGTAAGTAAATTGGCATAGGTCATTTTGATTAAATTAGCTTGTCCTATCCATGAGCAATTAATGTTTTTCCAATTGTTTATATCCAGTTTTATTTGTGTGGAATGTATTTGTAATTGTGTTCATATAATTCCTGAGTTTGTCTGGGCAGATAAATTCCCAAATATTTTATATTGTCTTGATTTTAAATGGAGTTTCTCTTTCTAACTCTTGCTGCTGATTTTCGTTGGAAATAGTGGTCAGAAGGAAAATACGCACATGTATATCACACATACACATAGAATAGACAAGAAGACACCAAACAACCCAGATTATTTATATAATAATTTCATCTGTTAAAAGTCTGATCTCTCCAGTACTAACAGATGATGAGATTCCTGAACATCAGAATAGAAATATTCATTTTACAGTGTTGCCAGCTCATCAGAATTGTAGTCAATAATGAAAAGTAGGATAAAAAACTTACACTGATCCATTATATAATGGGAAGAAGGATGTGTGAAAACTTCCAGTGGGACTTCTTTTTTTTAATGGCAAATTAAACTGCATGGAAAGTTGAGACTGTGAAATATAAATAAATAATGGCTTTTATCACTCCATATCTTTCCAACTCCTTTTAATCTTTAAGCAGATTGATATATATATATATATGTATATATATATATATTTTGTCACAACAGATAACTACAGCAAACATCCAAATAGATACATTATAACACATTCCTTGAAAAATAACTTATCAGTAGTTACAAGAAAGAAGAGATGCAGCTATTAGCTTTGATATTATGGAGCTAACTTTGAACATAATATTTGTAGAGATTTTTGTGCTTCTCCATATTGACTTCATTAACATTTTGAAGTCATTGTATGTATTCTTTTGACAGCTCCTTCTTTATTCTACTTCATTTCATAAAAGCCTTCCCATGTTTTTCCAAGTTCTTCATATCCAATACTCCTTATGTTATAGTAATAATCTATGACATCTTTACCTTGTAGTTTCTATAATTTGTTTAATCACACCCCAAATGAGGTCATGAAGAGTCAAAGATGATTGGAAAACAACCAAATGAATTTTTAGACATATGATTGTTGCCAACTTTATGTTAACACAAAATGTCACTCTGAACATTTTTGTACATATATCTTTTGAGGTAAGGGTTTAGACAATTTAATAATTTGTTGCAGAATTTCAAATTGTTTTTTAGAGTAACTGAATAAACTCACAGTTATTCCAGCACTGAATTAGCATGCCTACAATTCAGCTAAATTTAATTGACTCACAAATTACCTATAATATATAGGCATTGAGGATATGAAGATAAAAACAAACAGTCCCTGTCCAAATGGAGTTTAAGTTCTCCGTTGGATGTAACATGTACAAAGATAAGTACATAAAAGGTAATTTGTGAAGGAAGAGACATCTAACATCTAGGAAGATTTGGGAAAGTCGCTAAGAGTAGTTGCTCTTCGATTTGAGCCTTATAGGAATATAATGATTCTAATAAGAAGTGCGAAAGAATTGCACCCTAAGTATGGGGTAGAGGTACAAGGAGAACCATGAGACAGTATAATTGAGGAGGCCCATTTAAGCCTGCAAAATTATCAGAGGATGAGGTTAGATAAAAGTCTATGGTGTGTTGCAGTTAAGGAATCATTAATGACCTTTGAAAGAGCAATTTCAATAGAGTGATGAGTCAGAAGACAGATTTCAATGGAGTGAGGAATAATTGTAGGGGGAGTAAGTAAAAGAAATTAGAGTAGTAGTAATCATAGCCTGAGATTCTTGATAATGTGAAGAGTAACCTTAAAGAACTATAAATATGGGGGTGGGGGGAGTATCAAATAAATTGGAGTTTTGAAGATTTTTAACATTAGCTTGTTTTAAAATCTACTTAATGAATTAATTAGGACCACAAATAACTTTGAATAATAATTAAGAAGTTGGCTTCTTTTTTTCTTTTCTTAAAATCATAGACCTTCTTTTTCTAAGTTATAATACTAAATTCTAAATGATTTTGTAGCATACAATTGTCAATATTTGTTTTATTAGCATTAGAAATTAGGCCAAATTTACATTTGTTTACTGAAGTGCACATTTAAAAAATCAATTTCTAAGATTCTTTAAATGATTGCAGATGAACCCCACCTGTTTTACATTTTCTAAAACAAAGTCCAAGAATAGTAAAAAACAAAAAGCCTGTAGAAAATATTGTGTGTTCTGGTTGCTCTAAGAAATCCAAATACTTTCATATTTCACATTTGTAAGGTTCATCACACAAATTCTTCAAAATAAAGACGTTCTGGGGTATGCTTTTACGAACCCCAGAGTTAGGGTCCTCTATTTTAACATAATGCCCAATTGTAGGTGTGGGACATATAAGGTATTAAGGGAGGACTAGCACCTCTGCTATGGGGGCTTGATGAGCCTTTTCTGGGCTGCTCATTCTCCTTGGTGTTGACTTTTTAGCTAATTCTGACTCCAAGAAACTTTGATAGGCACAGTGGCTATATTATCTTTCTCAAAAAAAAAAATTAGAAATCTCTAGCAACACTTGATTGAAGTCAGCTTCTCTTGGTGCATCTTCTCATTCTTCTAGTAGCAGAGAGAAGCAAGCCACTGATTACTCAGCCAGATTTGGATTCTGGAAAGATACTGATGCCTGCATCATTGTTAAGTCAATTTGGATGGGTCAGATGCCAACAAGGGCATCTCTTCTTTATTCATTGGCTAACTTTAGTTGTAAGCAAGTTCTCTTTCATAGTAAACAATTACTGAGCATAAAATAACCCAGAGGAAGCATTTTAACCCAAATATCATCCATTTCTTACAATTATCTACATGGGAGTAACAAATCTTTTTACGTGTGTGCAGATAATAAATTAATGTTTCTTCTCTCTCTTTCACACACTCGAGTCATAGCTTTTCAGAAATGTAAATGTTCACATTTTATACTTTTTTTCAAATAAACTTCTAATATTTAAATCACAAAAAAATCAACTAAATTAGTAAAACTCAGTAAAATGTCTGTAGTACAGGGATATCTACCCAAAACATATGAGGACTTCCCGTGGTGGAATGGGCTCATGAGAACAATTTGTCCCAAGGACCAAGGAGGTGGCAGAAGCAGGCACTGTGGAACACTTAGAGTTTAGTGAGACATCGAGGATGCCAACGTCATCCACTGCATCCCGAATCATCACAAATAATTATCACTTTTGTCTTGACACTAGACTTCAATGACTCCAGAAGAGAGAATGACTTGGTGCAACTCTGCTTCGCTTATATCCAATTCAGATTCAAGTCAAGACATCACCCTGGGATGTCATTATTGGTCTTATTCAAAATGAAAGATGAACCACAATTATAAGAGTAATTAAGAGCCAACCTAATTGTAAAATAAAATGAATTCAGACACATAGGTTTTAGATAAAACTAATGGCAATAGTGTTTTTTTTTCAAAACTATTCTCAGTCCTCAGGGATGAGATTGAAAACCATTCAACAAGTGAGTAGGAGATTTCTGAATGAAACTGCCTTAACTCATATTACTAAGATGTAGTAGAAAGACCATTGGTCAGAGTCTCAGGAGAAATCTTGGTTTCAATTGTTCTTCCCATATTTTGGGGATGAAGGGTTAAAAAAAGGATGACATAAAAACTGTACAAGTCCTAATTCACAGTATCTACTTTTATGCATTCATAGAGGACAATGCGTAATTACTCTCTGAATAAAAATAACAGTACCTGATATTTATTTAGCTCTTCAGAATGAGCAGAGCCTTATAAATGCGTTTGAACATATGTATATATGTGTATGCATATAAAGTCTTATTTGATATTTACAACAATTCTCTGTGACAGGCACGATTATTAGCTTCATTTTAGAGATGAAGAAATGAGAGTGGAAAAAGTTGATGTGATTTACCCAGAGTCATGAAGCTAAGTGTCTGAGGTAGGATTTGAGTTCATATGTCTTGTACTTTTAAAGGCAGCTTGCAAAAATTACCCTTTATCTATTTTTATTAGTAATGCACATCAGAAATCCTAAGCTATGGAGGGACCTCAAAATGTCATTCCTTCTTTGCTGCTTTCTAAGTCAGGATTATTTCACTAAAGATAAATAATACCAAACTTCTTCCTCTTTTTCTTTACAGTTAGTGGTTTGAAAGACACCCCAATAACTGTTATTTTAAGAACGCTACTTTAAGAAAGGATCAAATCCAATGGTGTTTTATTTGCTAGAACAGATGTATTCCTGAATATTTGTGTATAAATAAACTGTGTGTAAAATCAAATTTTTCCTTTGATTTTTCCATACAGAAAATATAAATAATATTGTTATATAAATATAGGGAAATATTTTTTTTAGAAAAACATAAACCCAAAGCAATAGTGCTTAAAGACTAGAAAAATTATATTTATATTTAGAGATAAGATGCTAATTTGATTATGTCATACCCCAAATAGTTTTAAAATATTAATATAATATTTTAAATATAATATAATATAATAATTTAAATATAATATAATATCTTAAGATTATTTTGATGTTGGGCTTCATGGCATGTGTATTAAAGAAACACAACACCGATAGTTTCAGTGAATGGAGCACACAAAACTGAGAAGAGCCTCTCTACTTTTAGATTCTTTCCCTTTTCATTACTGTATCTTAACATGATTTTTTTCTTGGTTTCTCAGATCTTGTTTCCTAATACAGCACTTAAGGTAAGTTTCCTAGATTTGAGAAATGAACAAGCTGATCCAGCCTAAAGCAAGATCACCATTTTACTAATAAGGAAGCATATTTACTAAACAAATTAAAGAACACATGGCCATAGAGTGAAATATAGTGTGACTATAATAATAATAAAATAAATAAACTAATAAAAAATAAAAATAGAGTGAAAATGCTGTAAAGTAATTTTTGGACCTATAATTCTTATGCATTAAGGGATGCATAAGAAATCAGGACCCTGATTCATGAATTATTTAAGAAAAATTTTAGATCAAGCTTCTGACTGACAAGGTATATTTGTCAATTTATATAGAACAGCATCTTGATTTTGTAAGGTGAAATTTTTTTGTTTTTTGGAATTAGGAAATAGGGAAGGAATTGGTCAAAGCTAAACCATGATGGAAAAGTTACTTTTCTAAAAGCACCAAATAAATGACAACCCAAATGCTTTTGAACAATATTGTTTCCATTCTCTTTACCAACACTCAAAGGAATAGGTCCTCCTTTTTCTGCCTTTTCCTTTTTTGCTTTAGTTTCCAGCATTCATCTTGCCTTCATTGTAGCCTAAGAACTTTACCTGGAGAAAAAAGAAAGACAAAAATTCATGGCTTAAACACAAAGAAGCCGCTTGTAGGTCTTGAGAGCTCTACAAGAAACAGATGTCACCACAGTGACTTCCTGCCAAGGAGAGAGCAGGGGGTAAGAGAAGAATGCTGAGACCGTAAATGAGATAACATGTTTGTGGTGTTCACGCTTAGTGTACTAATGAAGCAAGTGATAAACAAGTGATAATGAGTGGACCATCTTCCTAATTCTTCATGGAAAAATTTCCCCAGCAGTAAAGGATTTCATGTGGTTTTTCTAGGTGCTGGGACATTTCAAAATTTAGAAAATGGATTTACAATCCCTCTAACGCATCAAGATTGCAATATTTTAAGCTGGTCATACCCAACATAAAAAAGATCACATGTTTTAAAGCAAGAAGGGACCTGATAAGTCATCTAATCATTATTCTTCCTCTTTTTCAGATGAGGAAACAAATTAATAGAGGTAAATAGACTACCCAAGATAGATAGTAAGTTAAAGAGAAGGCGACTATTTTCATTGGAGCTTTAGACAAAAGATCCTTCAAACTTTAAATCTATGATCCTAAAGAACTGATCAGTAGAAAAGGAATGGAATAAGGTGAAACTGAATTCATTAGAAAAAGACCAAGAATGAACAATGTGGAATGGTGGGTTTTATAGATCTCTGAAGTTTGATCCTTTCAAAAAAGTATTTCTCTTTGGTCTTGTCTTTCTTACATCTTACCCATATTTATCAACAGGGACAACTCCCACAGCCTCCATGGTTTTCTTAAACAATTAATGTTTTTCATATGTCAGCATTGTTGTTGCTATTATTCCTACAGTAAATTCATCTTCTTAGTAATTCTATCTTCCTTTTCATCTCGTGTGGTTCTGCTGGACCATTTATTTATTTTATTTTTTTGGCTTACCTCTTGGATTCTCTACATCTGTGAAACACTTTCCTGTTTACAAGCCCCAAGTATAATTAAAGGAACTATGGGTACTTGCGAGGAATGCAGAAATTCTGGCTTCAGTCTCCAGTCATAGGTTCACTTCCCAGTCACACTTATTACTTGCCATTTTTTTTTCCTGGAATGCTACATGAGAGGTGATACGTTCTTTCAATATGATCAGTTTCTTGGATGGAGAAATATTCACCACATGTAAATCTTCAAGGTAAGGGAAACAAAGGCAAAAAAAAAATACGAAACCAGAATTTCTCTTCTCTTTAGTTGGATGGCAGCAGACTTCTACAGAGGTTTGCCATCCCCCCACCCCACCCCACCCCCCAGCCAAAGTCGGCTCCGAGCCATGGGTCATAAAAATTGAGATATGCCACTGTGTATACCACCCTGGCCTGAATTAATACTATTTCCTGCTGCAGTGAGAAAAATCCAAACCCACACACTGCTGGCAGTTTGGCCACATTTATTGAAGGTCTGGTTTGTTCAAGTGTTTCAAGCCACACATGGCCTTAATAACGGAACAATTCCTGGCTTGATAGCTGACTTCAAAGATACAAGATTTAGTCTCACCAAAATATATCTTGGTCTCAGAGCCTTCCTTCTTCCCTTTATTTATGTCTCCGCATGTCTACTTTTGCTCTGAATGTGTGTTTACATCATTTTGGACTTGGAAATCGTTTGACGCTACAAGATTGGATCACACCACGGCTTATGTGGGAGATCTCCCAAGAATGTTCGGTGCTGTAGAATGAAGAGATGAATCATGCTGTTGACTGGAGCTCTTCTTCCTTTCAAGTCTGAAACAAATCAATGACTCAGTTTAGTGGTATAATTTGGGGCTTACCGTGTGCAGAAGGAAGGGATCTGGAGGAGAAAGGCAAAGAGAAAATCATTGATAATTTAACTGAACCGTATTAGACAACGAGCATCTCCCTCTTTCAGCCACTTCTTCGACTGTCCTGTGAGCTCTGCTGTAACTTCCAAGATTGTAGGCTGGGAAGGGAGGGAGAATAATGGAGCTCACCGGTCTTCCCATGCCTTCCATGGTCATGGCGGTTACTGTTTTGCTTTTGACAATGCAGAGAGGATGAGGTGCCTGCCATGAGGCAGACATCAGATAGCATTGTGAAAGTTGTTGGTGTCATCAGAAACAAGTCCTACAAATGCTAAAAAGCAGCCATGGGGAGACAGCTGCACTTGGACTAAAAGTGACTATACCTAGATATTGGTCCTAAACAACATAATATACTGTTATTTCATAGGAGAACATGGGTTTTTGAGGTTTTATCTTTTTTTAAAGGAAAAACTCCCAAAGATATTTTGTCACTTGAGATCTAAAGGCATTTTGGAAAGAGTTAAAATGTTATCCTTTTTCTATCTTAAACATTAAACCAAATCTCAACCTTCTCTAATGTGTTTTACACACAGCTGACAAATTGATATTCTACAAAAATGGATATGACCATATCATCTTCCTTCTCCGAAATATTAAAAACTCACTATTGTCCCTAGAATAAAATGCAAATTTCTTAGCCTAGTATTTAAAGCCAGCTTCCATCTCTTCCCAAAAGGGAATCGTCTTAAATAAGCAATGAAAATAAATAGAATAATACAATAGGATAGGAAAGATAAGTGATCTCTAAGATTAGAGATCAAGGGAATGTTTCATGTAAAAATGGGCATGATAAAAACAGAAGTGGTAAGAATTTAACAGAAGTAAAAGAGAATAAGAAGAGGTTGCAAGAATGGACTTACGAATTATACAAGAAAGATCTTCACATCATTATTAACAACCATGATGTGGTTACTGATATAGTCAGACATTGAAGAATGAAGCCAAATGGACCTTAGGAAGCATTATGAACCAATAAGTCTGGTGGAGGAGACAGAATTCCTACTGAGCTATTTTAAAACTTAAAAGAAGATGCTGTTAAAGTGTTGCAATCAATATACCAGCAAATTTGCAAAACTCAACAGTGGTCACTGGATTAGAAAAGACCAGTTTATGTGCCACTCCTAAAGAGGGGCAATTACTAACATTTGCACTTATTTCACACACCATCAAGGCTATGCCTAAGATTCTACAAATAAAATGTGAATAGAGAATTATCAGCAGAGCAAATTAGTATTCAAAGAGGCAGAGAAACTAGAGACAAATTGCCAACATTCTCTGGATAATGGAGAAAGCAGGAGTTTCAGAAAAACAAGTTAAAAAAACTACTTCTGTTTCATGGACTAAAGCCTTTGACTATGTGGAACAAACACACACACACACACACACACACACACACACACACACACACACAAAGTGTGGTAATTCAAAGAGGTGGGAGTGCCAGATCATTTTATGTTTACCTCCTAGAAAGCTGCATGTGTGCCAATAAGCAACAGTTAGAAGAAAAAGTGGAACAATTGGTTTAAAATTTGAAAGGGGGTACAACAAGGCTATATATGTTGTCACCTTAATTATATAACTTATATGCAAAGGTTTTTTTGTATTGTCTTACAACAGTGACCAATATGGAAGTATGTTTTGCATGATAATACATGTATAAACCAGATGAAATAACATTTTCAAGAGGGATCATGTAAGTGAATGGATGAAGCAAAAGTTGGAATTAAGGTTTCCAGGAGAAATATCAGCTATTTCATATAAGCAGATGATATTACTTTGATGGCAGAAAATGAAGAAGAATTAAGAAACTTCTTAATGAAGGTGAAAGAGGAAGGTATAAAATTTGATTTGAAGCTTAATATTAGTAAAAAACAAACTAAGGTCTTAATAACTGGTCTCATCACTTTCTGGCAAATGGTTTTATAAACACTTCTCATTCTCCTATAAACCGTTTCCACACTCTTATTAACCTTTCCCACACTCTTATAAACACTGATCAAGGGGGCAGCTGGGTGGCTCAGAGGATTGAGAGCCAGGCCTAGAGATGGGAGATCCTAGGTTCAAATCTGGCCTCAGACACTTCCCAGCTGTGTGACCCTGGGCAAGTCACTTGACCCCCATTGCCTAGCCCTTACCACTCTTCTGCCTTGGAGCCAATACACAGTATTGACTCCAAGACGGAAGGTAAGGGTTTAAAAAAAATAAATTAAAAAAATAAACACTGATCAAATAAGCACCCAGGATACAGAACACAGCACTGTGATTGGTTTCCTTTCATTCCATCAGCCAATAGTGTGCTGGGTACAATCTCATATTGGCAAACTTGTGCAAGTGGTAGTGGCATACTGCATTTCCATTGTGTACAGTATGGTATTCATCCACAAAATCCTGTAACACAGGAAAAACTTTGTGATACAGACATATATATATATATATATTAAAAATACAGTGAAGCCACGATAAGTGAACTGCAATATAGTGAGGGATGATTGCATCAGATATTATATTCTTGGACTCAAAAAATGCAACTATAGCCATGAAATTAAAAGATGCTTGTTCCTTGGAAGAAAAGCTATGGTAAATCTAGACAGCATACAAAAAAGCATAGACATATCCTTCTGACAAAGTCTATGTAGGAGTAATATATGTCTGTAAGAGTTGGTCTATGTGATAGAAATGAGACAGAGAAGAGTTTGCAGGACTTATGGATCAAGATGCATCTAGCTCTAAAATGCAAAATCCAGGATTCCATTGGAATGTCCCTGGGTTGGTGGCAGTTGGAGCTGAGGGAGGGGCTTTGGTGTCTCTGTGTGAGGGACTGAAGTCACCTTTTCCCTGGAGGCTTTGGCCATACTCTGAGAGGAGAAACTTGGCTTTTGAACTTAGTCTCTGGCTTTCTGGCTCTGAACAGTTGGAGTTGACCAAAGGGGCTTTATGGTCTCTGGATCTCTGACTGGGGGACACACATTTGCTCTCTGGAGTTTGAAGCTGGCTGAGAGACTTTTGTGAAGCTGACTTGGTTACTTGAAGTTCTCTGACTTTGGACAGTTGAAATGGACAAGAAGTTCACCTAACTGAAGAAGAAGAAAGAAGATCTTGAAAGCCATTGTCCTCCATCTCCCTGTCCAATAGTCACAGTTTGTGACTGGACTACTTTCTCAATTTTACCTCAATTAGACTAGGGACTTCCTCATCCCCTTACCTCAGCTTCCCATCCTGTTATCCCAATAAACCCCTTACCTGAGAAAGAAACTTAGAGTATTTTATAATTCACTTAGGGGGGAAGAAAAATTGGGAGGAGAAGGGTGGCAGTTGGAGCAGGGAGGAGGGAGTGCAGGAGGAAGGAGATTAGGAAATAGATCAACCATCATTAGGGATTAATAGGCAGATTCCCCAGAGCAGTGTCCCCTGTATACCAGCATCCCTGTGTGTGTGACATCCCTCAGCAGCATTTCTCTGTCCTCCATTACCAATAAGCAGCCTCAGATTCCCTCAGCAGTTTCAGGCTCATGCAGCAGCCTCTCTAGACACAGCCATTGGTGAAGAAATAGTTTCTCCTTAGTTTCTCCTCACTATCTCAAGAAGTAATAAGTTTCCCCTCAGTTTATTATTTTATTACATCTATAAGGAAAATGGAACATCAGAGAATTGAGATTTTCTAATTATGGTGCTGGAGAAGACTTTTGAGAGTCCCTTGCAAAGCAGAGAGATAAAATTAGACCTACTTCAAGAAATTAATTCAGGCCATTTACCAAAAGGTCAAATACTGAAACTGAAGCCTACATACTTTAGCCATATAATGAGAAGACAGCTCTCATTAAAAAAAAAAGCAAAACCCTTTTTTTGGGGGGGAAAGATTGAAGGCAGAAGCAAAAGGAGATGTCAGAGGATAAGATGGATGGACAGTGTCTTGGAGCAATGAACATGACAGATTTTGAGGAATAGTGGAGGATAGAAGGGTCTGTTGTGCTTTTGGTTTATGAAGTCATGAAGAGCTCCACTTTACTGAATGACTGAATAATAACATGCATTTCTACTTTTATTTAATATCAAACTTCTTCCTTCAATCTCTATTCCAGTCAAATAATTAATTGATAATATTTCTCATTACCCAACATTCCAAATCATAACTTCATGCCTCTATTCAGTTGATCTCCCATGTGTGAAAGGCATTCCCCTCTTAGCTCTAAATCACATGCTCCCTAGCTTCCTTCAAAACCTGATCAGTTGATACAAAAATCTTAATCCCCACAGTTAGTGGCACTGCTTCCCTCTTGCCTCCTTTATATTCACCTTCTGGTGTCTATATGTTGTATCTCCTCCATGTAGAATAATATATAAATTCAAAATTTAAAAATTAATATAATTGTGATTAATTGTCCAAATGGTAAGGGCTAGGCAATGGGGGTCAAATGACTTGCCCAGGGTCCCACAGCTGGGAAGTGGCTGAGGTCAGATTTGAACCTAGGACCTCCTGTCTCTAGGCCTGGCTCACAATCCAGTGAGCTACCCAGTAACCCCCAAGAATTCTATATTTTAAAGCATTTACACCTTTAAATTTTTCTTTTATTAAATATTTCCTAATTGCTTATACATTTTTATAAATTCATTTATTTTTTAAATTTTGAGTTCTAAATTCTTTCCCTCTCCCATCCTTTACCTATTAGGATGGCAAGTAATATAATTTTAATAATACATATGAAATCATGCAAAATATTTTCACATTAACCATGTTCTAAAAGAAAATACACGCACATGCAAAAACTAAATAAGAAAAAAAATCTTAAAGGTTAAAAGGTTATACTTTCATCTGCACTCAGAATTTATCAGTCTCTCTCTTCTCTCTGTCTCTCTCCGTCTCTGTCTGTCTGTCTGTCTCTCTCTCTGTCTCTTTCTTTGGACATCATTGATCCTTTAGAACTCTCTTGGATCTTTGTCTTGATTACATCCCCTAAATCTTTCACAGTTGATCATCCTTACAATATCACTGTTACTTTGTAAAATTATTTCCTGTTTCTGTTCACCTCAGTTTGCATCAGTTCATATAAATCTTGCCAGTTTTTTCTTAAACCATCTGCTCATCATTTCTTATAGCACAATAGCATTCCATCACAATTGGACACCACAACTTGTTTAGATATTCCTTAAATGATGAGAATTCCCTCAATTCCTAATTCTTTGCCACCACAAAAAGGGCTGATATAAATATTTTTGGATAAATAAATTCCTTTACTTTTTCTTTGCTCTCTTTTGGATACAGGTGTAAAAATTAAAATTAATCTCAAATAGCAAAATATATATTTAAAGAGATTTATTAATGATCATTAGAAGTAAAGGAATAAAAAGGTAACAAAATTAAAAAACAAAACAAAACACGTGCCCATGGCTAATAAGCCTGTTCAAAATTCCCGCTTACCACCACCGTTGCTACAGGAATTCCAAGAGGCCAGACCAGGAATACCCACTGAATTTATCCATCTGTCTAAAGGAAATATGGAATGACAGTGGGCTCCTGGGAAATGCCATTTTAAGGGTCATAGATTTCCAATTACACACAGGTCTAAAAGTGGTATTTCTGGGTAAAAGGATATGTGCAATTTCAATGGCCTTTGACTATAGTTCAAAATTATTCTCCAATAACCCATTAGAGTCCCATTTTCACATCTTCTCTAGCATTTACCATTTTCCTTTTCTGTCGTGTTAGTCAATCTGATAGACATTTTTATTTTTTCTAAAGAATGGAGGGCTCAGAGTTTAACGATAAAATATAATTTAACCTATCTGAGTAGTTAGTTATTCTCTGCTATGAGTTCTTCTTTAGTTTAATCTGAATACATTGAGGTTTGTAACTATTTAAGCCTTTTGAAAAAATTTTTTAAACAGCAGAGACTTTAAAGTTATTTTCTGTATCTTTTTATTTATAAACGGCAACAATTACTATCCCTAAAGTAATTTATTGTCTTCCTAAAACTAAAAAGTATAAAAAGAAAAGAGATGAATTAATGTAGCCATCCTATTCTGAATCCTATCTGTGTGTGTGTGTGTGTGTGTGTGTGTGTGTGTGTGTGTGTGTGCAAAGCAATGAGACTTTGTTTTTATTTGGGTAGAAGCTGGCTCAAAGAAGGATATTTGCTGTTCTTTCAGTATGGATAGGACAGTGCTCATGTATTAATAGGATAATTGGTTTGTTCTGTGCCCTTCCCTTCCCACCCCCCCTCTAGTAGTGGATGATGAATGTATACAGAGCTTGCTGCATTCCCTCTCTAGGTAGGTCCTCCAGAAAAGATATTCAATTTGGAACATCCTTTGCTGAGATTAGCAAACTCTGAGCAGGGAACATAGTGAAATCAAAACCTTAATCTTTTGTTGAGAACTGCTAAAATCTATTGGGATTTAAAATTCAAAACCAAATAAATATTCTTCCATTGCTTTAACCTTGCCTATAATAAAATTAGCCGGAAGCGAGAACAATTCAGAAGCCATGGCTACTCACCACCCACCAGATATAGCCATCTTGTCTCATGGCCCAAGTGATAGATAACATGGCCCTGATTTTCAAAACACTTTTTCAAAGTTTCCAGGGACCTCCCTGCCTCTCTCTAATCCAACAAATCGAATCTTTTTAAATAAATCACCAGGCAAAAATTTATCAAAATAATTTTGAAGCATTCAGCGCAGTATAAATAATAACTGTTTTCCTTACTTGACAAACTTGTAAAGTTCATCAATTGGCTTAGCCTTCTTCTCCTATACTTAGCCAGTTAAACAGAAAACTCAAAGTCACAGCAGCTTGAAGGTAGAAGATAGCAATTCTAAGTATGAGACATCATATTGGGTTTAAACCCAAAGATCAGGACATTCTGGCCGCACAGATCGGCATCTCCTTCTCCAGAAAGAACAGAGAACAAAAAGCAATGCTCTAATTTGATTACTCTAATGAAGAATTCGCTTCCTTGGACAAAATCTTCGGTATCCATAATGCTGGGTTGGAAGAACTATTTTGTAGTAGTGATTGAATAGTCTTTGGACTATAAAAGGGTCAGTATATTCCAATTGTAGTAGGTTTGGTTAGAAGCCAACTCTCCTGGTGTGTGTGTGTGTGTGTGTGTGTGTGTGTGTGTGTGTGTGTGTGTGTGTGATAGAATATTGTGAACTTTCTTTCACTGCGGGTGTATAATCTGTTGGTTTTGGAGAGTGACGAGACATGGTTCACGCTCTGGATTAAGTTTGGATTAGATCACCATTCAGACCTCTTCCAAACTATCAATTTTATTTTTGATAGAAATACTGTGATAACTTTGTCTACAAATGTTTGTGAGCTGATGGATAAGCGGAGATATTGCCAGAAAAGTGACCTCCCCAGAGGACTTGATCCTGCTTCTGGTGTGAAAGCGGCTCTCTATACCAGTGCCTCTCGCCGAGAAGCCTAGAGGGTTTAAAAATGACAAGAAATAGAGAAAATGTAAAGCTTTCAATCCAATGTCTTGCATTTCAGATTCAGTTAAATTAAACAAACATCTATTACCGACCAGCAACTAAGAACACACATAGATAAATGAGAAAGAGTCCAGATCCCAAGGATAAATTCTCCTGGGGAGAAAATAATACATACTTTACAAGATAAGTATAAGTCAAGTTAAGGCTGCATGTTACCAGGCACAGAAATCAGACAATGTGGGCTAGTTCAGCTATAAGATAAGAGAAAGATCCATGTAGCAAGTGGCAGCTGAGCTGAACTTTGAAAGAAGATATGGAATGGGACAGGCAGAGATAAGGAGGGGATGGGTACCAGATATTGGGTGACAAGTGTGGAAAACAGCTGAGAGGCCAGCCTGGCAATAGAGCACATGAGGAGAAATAATCTGAAATAAAGAAAGCTGAAAAAGTAGGTTGAAGTCAGATGGGAGGAGTTTTCAATGGTGGGCCAAAGAACCTGTATTTTTATTCAAGAAACACTAGAACAAGTGAATGCTATGATGAGAACTGAGCCTTACAAAGATTATTTTTGCAGTCTGCGAAGAATGAATAAAAGAGCAAGAAATAACTGGAGGCAAAGAGAACTATTTTGACTTTAGTAAAAAGTTGTGCTGCTGAGATGAAATCATGAGTGGAGAAGAAGGGATAGTTGAAAGAAACGTCAAATTGATGGGACTTGGCAACCAGTTGGCCATGAGAGAGCTGTAAGGGTCAAAGATGATTCGAGTGTTTTGAACCTGAATTAAGAGGGGGCAGTATATTAAACATCAATTTAAATATTGAAAGAAGGAATGGATTTAAGGTAAAACATTATGAGTTGGATTTTGGTTTTGTTGAATCTCATGTGCTAATGGGACATCCAAGAAGGGATATTTAGGAAAAAGTCAATGGTAAGTGTCTGGAGCTCAGGAAAAAGACTTGTACTCAATACATAAATGTGAGATTCATATGAATAGAGCAAATAAATGAATCCTCTGGAGTTGAGTAGAACACTAAGAGGAAATGTAAAGAAAAACTAGGACAAATTATAGAGCATCATAGGACACTATAGCAGCATCCAGGAGATGCATGTCAAACTAGCAAAGAAGACTGAGGAGAGGCTGAAAGGCTTTCAAGAGGAGAACCACCCAAGGGCAGTATCACAGAAGTCAAGGTTAGAGAGTGCCTGCAGTCAGCACTGGCGAAGGCTAGAGAAAGATCAACTGAAATGAGGGATGGAAAAGGCCATACGATTTAGCTGTCAAGAGATCCCTTGTAACATTTAAGAGGAAAATTTCAGTAGAATGGTAGACTCAGAAGCCAGAATGCCAAGAGATTAAAAAGTGAGTGAATTGTAAGGAAGAGGGGGCAGCAGAATTGATATTACTCTTTGTCTGGGTTTAGTAGTGAAAGGGACAAAAGAATGACTGCTCTATGATAGCTTGAGGGAAAGGAAGGATCAACCAAACCTATTTAATTATTTATTTGTTCATTTTTGAGTGTGAAGAGACCTAAGCCTTACCTGTAGAGAGTTCCACAGGGAACAATTAGATGGAAAGAGATTAAAGATCAGAGAGAAGAATGCTTGATGGGACAAACTGCAGAAAGGACTATGAGTTGAGATTAGTTAACATAAATTTGTCAAATCTATTCTGTGCTTCCTTCCAGCAGTATTCAGAAGTTTAGGAGTCAAAGCATTGGAGTGACTTAGCATTGAAGATTTGTCTGTGATGAATTAAATTATAAATCTGCCATTTTGAATTTTGGATCCTTTCCCTCTACTTCTACCCTCTGGATCCAAAATAGAATTCGAATCCCTCATTTACTTGAGAGTTTTCCAGATAACTTGTAGACTCAATAATCACAGCTGCTAGTTTTTTCATTATCCTAGACTATGGATGGTCTGGCCCTAGTGTCTTAACTTCATCAAGATTCTTTTATTATCTCTTCAACTATCTAATTGATGATTTCATGCTATCTTTTTCAATCCAAAGTTTTCTTAGGTGAAGAAATCAGATGCAAAATAACAATTGAACTACTTTACCTAAAATATTTCTCCCTTGTTCTTCTAGGTCCCTGAAATTGTTCCCTTTTCTCTAGTTCTCCCTGCTTTGTCCTGGTTTACCAGGAACAAATGAATTAACCAAATGCTATGATTGTCTTTGCCCTCTAGATTGTTTTGATTTCTTCATCAGTCTCAGTAACTGATGCTTGGGCTCCTGGACCACTAAAGGCCACGTGACTTCAGGGTTATACGTCTCAAGACATCACGGTGCCACTTTTTGAGTGTGCCATCTCCAGGCTGCCACCCACATGAACTTTCCCAGAACAATAAGTCACTTTCTGCTCTGCTTGGTAGAGCTCCTATTTGGAATTCTGCTTCTTTCCCATTTGTGGAATCTTAAGAGTAGAATTAGAGAAATCCTCAGAGACATACGATCAGGTCTGCACTGTTAGTAGAACCTTGGCTCAGGTTTCATCTCTACCTTTAATCTTTACATAAACTTCCTCAAGTCTTTTTTTTTTAAACCCTTACCTTCTGTCTTGGAGCCAATACTATGTATGTATATATGTAATAATATATATATATATATATATATATATATATATATATGTAAGGCAGAAGAGGGGTAAGGGCTAGGCAATGGGGGTCAAGTGACTTGCCCAGGGTCACACAGCTGGGAAGTGTCTGAGGCCAGATTTAAACCTAGGACCTCCCGTCTCTAGGACTGGCTTTCAATTCACTGAGCTACCCAGCTGCCCCTGCTCAAGTCTTAAATAGTCAACTCACTATAAGAGCTTACCCAAGATATAGACTCTAAAGGATCATCCTAGTGCAAATATCAATAATATGGAAATAGGTCTTGATCAAGGACACATGTAAAACCCCGTGGAATTGTGTGTCAACTATGGGAGGGGATGGGAAGAGGGAGGGAAATAACATGAATCATGTAATCATAGAAAAATATTTGAAATTAATTAATTAAAGATTTTCAAAAGTGAAAAAATTAATTAAAAAAAGAGCTTACCCAAGTTACACCAGTGGTTCAAACAAAATGAGTATCCAGCATACAAACTCTCTGTGCTTGGTTATGCATTACTTTTCTTAACCTCACTTTCCACCTTAGTAACAAATTTAAGACAGAGGAGCAAGGGTTAGGCAAATGGAGTTAAGGAAACTACCAAAGTCACACAGCTTTGACGTGATATGAACCCAGGTCTTCCTGACTCTAGGCTCTCTAGCTGGCTCTATAAATTACTTTCTGAAAGTGACTCACTCTGTTGTCTATAGTATGACTGTTGTTCCCAAATGCTTGCTTTTTTCTTTCTACTTCCAAAGTAATAATTCTTTTCATTAACTGTGAATTGTATAGCCATCCTTGCTTTTGCTAAATAGAATAATCCTATTTATTTTCCTTTTTGACATTTGAATCCCTGCTTCACTTTCCTCCTGTTCTTGACTTCCACCTCATCCCTCCTTCTTGGAATCCTGGCTATCAGTTCATTGGCATAACTAATATGATAGCCACACTCTGTGACAGTGACAATTGACCCCTTCTCTTTGCACAGATGCATGTTCTGCTCAACTTTCAGGAGTTGGGTTGATGAGCCCCGGCTACCATTCTCTCTGCAGGAAGCATTTCACTATAATCTCTACTTTAAAATCTTTAAATTATGTGCTAAGTATTGGGCTAGTACTGGAGATGAAAAATTCTAAGGACAAAACACCACCTTTACATTCTAAAGGGAAAACAAGGAGTCATGGCACCATATTTGCTTAAGTTGAGTCCATTTAACATCATTAATTATTTTCTATGTAGTAGACACTATTCTAAGTATTGGGTATACAAAGAAAGGCAAAGCACTCTCTATTCCTAAAGGAGTGAAAAAAAATCAGAACTATATATAAATTAGCTACATACAGGATAATTTGGAGATAATTACAGAGAAAAAGCACTAGCAGGAGATGAAGAAAGGCTTTTTTTCAGAAGGCAAAACTTGAAGGAAATGGGGGAAGCCAAGAAGTGGATATAAGGAGGGAATCTGTTTCTACCCTTATCACGCAATAGAAATAGCTCTTTCCAGAGTTACTAATGATCTTTTCATTGTCAGATCTAATGGCCTCTTCATAATCCACATCCTTCTTGATTTCTCTGCAGCTTTTGATGCTGTTGATTGTCCTCTTCTCCTTGATACTCTCTTCTCTCTAGGTTTTTGTTGACAGTGTTCTTAGGGTTCTCTTCCTATCTACTCCTTCTCAATCTCATTTCTGGATCTTCATCCAGGTCATGTCTGCTAACCCAACTGTAGGTATTCCACAAGGCTCTCTCCCAAGACCTTTTCTCTTCTTCCTTGATATTTTTTTCACTTAGTGATCTCATCAGTTTTAATTATTATCTATGCTGATGATTCTCAAATTTTACTTAACTTCTTTGCAGACTCCAGATTCATATCTCTAATTACTTATTAGACATCTTATCTGGATGTCCCATAGACTTCATTTAAAACTCAACATGTCCAAAGCTGAATTCATTAACGTTCCCCCCCAAACCCTCCTGTCTTCAAAATTTTTTTATTACTTTTGAGAGTACTGTCTTCCTTCTAGTCTCCCAGGTTTGCAATTCTAGGTATATTTAACTCCTCACTCTTTCTGATTCCCCAACCCTATATTTAACCTGGTATTACTGAATATAAGGGAAGGGAGGAAAATAGTGTCTGGGAAATACTGATCTTATTATACCTATGTACTCTGAAATACAGTGACACTGGTCCTCTTTGGACAAGATACTTCATCTCCTGATTGGGGGCTTTTTCATTGACTATCCCCACTTGGTTAGAATCTCTCTCTCTCTTCATTTCCACATTCCACATCCTGGATTCTCTGGCTTCCCTTCAGTCCAGGCTAAAATCCCATCTCCTAGAAGAAGCCTTTCTTTAATCCTTTTAATTCTAGACACACACTCTTTCTCTCTATACGTTATCTCTAATTTATCCTGAGAATAACATATTTGTATATAATTGTTTGTATGTTTTCCCCATTGGTCTTAGAGCTTTTTGCTAACAGAGACAGGTTTTATTTATTTATTTTTTGCCTCTATTTGTATCCAAAGAAATTAGTACAGTGTCTGGAAATAGTAGGCCTTTAATAAATATTTATTATCTGACTGATTGCCTGGAGGTCAGGGGAGAGGTTATGACTGGATAAACAGAACTGAGAATTATGTGAGTGGCTATGATAATTGAGTCCTAGGGAGCTGCTGAGAACATCAAACAAAAGAGAATAGTGGGAGAAGAGGTCCCAAAATAGAACCTGGGGCAATATCCAAGGTTAGAATGCACAGCCTTGAGTATGATCCATGAAAGGACACTGAGAAAAGGTCATACAATTATGAGGAATTAGTAGAGATCCCTGCTATAAAAGCCAAGAGAGAAGAGAGTTAAGGAGGTGTTAAAAGACAGTAGAGTTAACAGTGTTAAAGACAGTAGAGAAATCAAGAAAGATGAAGATTATGAAAAGAACATTTGATTTGGCAATATGAGATCACTGGTAACTTGAGAGAGCAGTTTCATTTGAATGACGAGGTTGGAAGTCAGACTACAGAAAAATAATAAGATTGAGAGTAACTTGTGCGTGAAGGCACTAATTGTATAAACTTTTCTCAAGTTGTTTAGCTCCGAAAAGGAAGGGAGTTCTAAGATGATAGAATCATGTGAGTCCTTTTTAAGGATGGGAGAGACATGAACATGTTTGTAGACTACTAGTAAGGAGGCAGCCAGGAGACAGAGAAAGATTAAAAATAAGTGAAAGGAAGAAGATGACGGAGGAAACAAATTACTAGAAAACATGGTAAGAATATAATTGAGGGCAGAAAACTGGGAAAGACCCTATGCTAATGGTGACACTTGAACTGAGTCTGGAAAGGACTAAGGATTTTAAAAAGGTGGGAAGTTAAAACCTTATACACATAGGGGACAATCTCTGCAAAAGCATAGCATTAGGAGATGGAATGTTTTACATAGGGAAGAGCAACTAGGACAACTAGTTTGGAACTAAGAAGTAATGGAAGCCATATTTAAAATTTCTTTTGAATTATTTTCCATATCCTATTTAGATAGTTGTTCTCATTAACTCCACTTTTTAGTTAATAAAACAGCAATGCAATGTCTCTCTGAAAAATGACACAATTTTTTAATTAATATTGTTTTATACACACACATACACTTTGAATTAAACTATCAGTTTCTTAAAGGTAGTGCCTCTGTTTTCTTTGCAGTCTCAATCTTATTCTAGAAACACTTTACAATGCTACATTCTTCTTTCTGTGGGTGACCAATACATGTTAATTACAAATACAAATCAATAACCCAGATGATCCCAGAAAAAAACAAGATGAGCACAGGAAAGACGTATGAAGTGATGCAAAGTGAAGTCAGAAGAGTCAAGAGAACGAAGCACACAGAAACAACAATAATATAAGATGCTCAATTGTGAATGGCTTAACTATTATAAGTAATGCAAGGATCCAAGACAACTCCAAAGGACTCATGATGAAAAAGGCTATCCATTACCATAGAAGGAACTGATGAAGTCTGAATGTAAATTGAAAAAAAAACTACTTTTCACTTTATTTCCTTCAAGAGTTTTATTCTTATATAAGCAAGATGTGTTTCCTTTCACAACATGATGAACATGGAAATATGTATTGCATGACAACACATGTATGCCCTATATCACATTATCTGCTGTCTCAGAGAGGGAGGAGGGGACAGAGGGGTAAAGAGGGAGAGAAAAAGTATTACTATCAGAAAATGATTGTTAGAAATTATATTTACATGCGACTGGGAAAATATAATAAAAAATTTAAAAATCCATTCAACAAAAAAAGGAAAAACACGGACAAAAACCAAAATGACCCTGACCTCCAGAAACTTTTATTCAATTAAGGAAATATAATATGTTCACAGATAAATGAATGTGAAGTGTACACAAGGTAATATAAGAATTTTAAAACAAACAATGGAGAATTGGGAGTGGGATTCAAGATAGACAAATAGAAGAAAGTAACACCTTTATTGTAGGAGGGTGTTTTGTGACTTCGCTGAAGTATGATGGAGTAGAAAACCATTATTTGATCAATAAATCAGTCAAAATAATCATATAAGGATAACTAAGGACAAAAAACCTTTTCCCTCAGGAGGTGTATTTTGTCTGATCTAATTGAAGAATTGACTAAAGAAGCACCAAAACATCATTCACTTTGCTTTAAGAGATAATCACAATGACTCCTAGCAATTCTGAGAAGCCCCTAAGGAAGGAAGGATCCTGATTCATTTATGGAAACCTAATGCCTTTGAGTGAAAAGGGCATTAGATCCTAAAATTAATAATATTTCAGGGTGTGTTTATATATATATATATGCTAATTGCTTGTCAAGTGAATCTAGTAGCAGGGAAGATCATTATATAACAATCCAAAGAAAAAGTGAGGATTCAGTCTCTAAGAGTCCTTATATGCCTCTTGAATTATCAGTAAGTACTATAAATGCATTTCTTTGGCAAAGTCAAAGGGAAGTACCTTCTGAGTGTACACCTTGATCATTTATCAGCTCTTGGAAGTGGAAATAGAGAAGTAGAATATATATTTCATTTCCTTTACCAATTTTTTTAGTCCTTTGGATCTTCCATCATCAGACTGTTGTATTTTTTTTTTTGGTTATTTTTTGAGAATTCCTTTGTTATGTATTGGAGGCTCTTTTACTGGATTGTTTCAGGTAACTGGAAGTTTGGGGCAAACACACTGAGAACTAAGGTAATGGGAAAAACAGAGTTCTTTCTTCTCCTCCCACCCAATTCTGCTATCTTTTCAGTTGGATTCAAGTAGGGATTCAGAATTGGTAAGTTGACTAAAGTTTTTAACAGACAAATCACTCTCTATAATACTGGAAACAGGGATTTGTTTTAAAGGAAAGATGGGTAATGGAATTTATATGGGAGAGAGGGAATTTAGGATTTCCCTAATCTATTATGTATTCAATGCTAAGTAAGTATGATTGAATAGTTTTTAAGGGATATTGATAGCATCTTGAAATCTTCAGAGCTGTATCCTAAATCTTCCAAGGAAAAGCAGATAACCAAACAGGTAGAGACAATTCTCTCTAGCACCTTCTTCCTTAGATCCAAGAAGAGAAAAAGAAGCTACTCAAACACTTTCTGAGCCAACTTATTCAAACTGCCTCTTCTAGGTCACATTCTTCTCTGGAATTTTCCTTGATGGACACAGGCTTCCATTCATTGCAATCTATTTTGCAAAGTTTTCTCTAGCAATGATTCCTTACAGTTATACAATGCATAATACAAAGGACAGGACTAGATACATATAGTATAAGTACTCCAAAAGTATTTATTTCACTTGGTAGAGAGCAATAGGCTTTTATTTTTGTAAAATAATAATGTATATACATTAAATTTAAAATTTCTCTAGCAGAGTCTATGCTATTTGATGGAAAGGGTTATATATTTAATTTATCTTTATATCTGTTGAAACTACCACAAGATCTTTCACTTCTTTAATAAATATTTTTCAACAGAATTAAATGTGACTTATGATGAACAGTTCCACTAGTTAGTTCATTAATAGTTTAAAAGCATAAAATATTCATTTATTCCTTACCTCATTCATGTATCAAGCATTTATTTGGTATTTTCCATATAATTAGGAAGCTTTTTGCTATGGTGTAAGGGTGACAAAGGACATAGGGATTAGGTTCTTGTTTTAAAGAATCCAACAATCTAGTGGAGAAGATAATTTGTGAATACAGATGATTATAAAATAAAATAAAACATGCAAAATATATGGAGAAAATACAATCACATTGATGTAGGAATTCCAAAGAGGAAATACATTTGTGACAATTTCTTCAGGATAAATCCAACAGATAGTCACCTCATTCATTATAGATATCTTCCAATTCTAAAACACTTTTAGTTTTGTTTTTTAACTTTATACTAAAATATTTCATTTCTCACTGGAAAGCTGAGAAAGGTGAAAAAACAATCATTTTAGAAATAGAGTATCTCTATTCTTCTAGAACCATTCTAGCTAATTTTGAAGTGGTTCATGACCCGAAGATTGGCCAGTGAATATTGCATTGTTTTCATCTGTAACAATGGACAAAGACCATTGTAGGATTCAGAATAGTATGGCTTCAGAACTCTTTTTTTCAGTTTGGTATTAGCATATTCTTGAAGCCACTTCCTTCTGCCCTGGTCCACATTTCCTTCCTGGCATGCAGCTATAAAATATTCTAACTATGTAGACTTCTGGCTTCTCAAACTTACTGGGTATCCAAGACCATTTGAGTTTCCATATCCTGGTGACTTATTTACTGGTCATGTTTCCAGATGGAGAAGAGGAAAATTGTGTCAAGAATAGCTGGGTGCCACTGTATCACTATTGTATATCCTTGGATAAAGTAAAATTATTTTGTTAAATGTTCAGCGAATTCCTAGTTTCCCATTTTGTTCCAATACTGAACCTGAACTAAGAGGATTGTGGGGTTATAACCAAGTCTTCAATTGGGATAGTTTGGAAACCTTTATTCTAGCACTTTATGTGCAAAAAGAAATAAACATTATTTATGAGGGATAATTCACCTTTCTATTCTTATTTGTTGGAAAAAATGAGAAGATGTTTTCTATGATGCTAAGCCATTTGTATTATGTTTGAGCCTGGTACAAAATGATATTGACATTTATACCAAAATCATTAAAAGAATACTTTCTATAATGTCACCATCAGGCATTGCAACAGCAGTGGTTGTTGGAATAGATCCCTTAAGAAAAATAACATGGACAAAACTTGATAAATAGATAGCAACAAGAAGCCATTGGATTTATAATTTATTAGCAATAAACAAAGGATGATTTTTATAAATAATTTTTTAAAAAACAGCACACATTATATAAGACGGGCAAATATACTGGTATGAAGCAGATTCCAGGTTCTGTAAACACATGACACAATAGGCAACAAGAAGTCTGTGAGGGGCTAATAAGAATGATTTTGTAGACTTTGTTCTCTGATTGCTAGATAAAAATGTTGATCTTGCCAGGTGAGTTCCATAAACCAGATAAATGAGTTATTTTCCCTTCAATAGGAAAAAATATAAATAATTTCTGAGGTCTTTGGAATGTGGTTCATCTAAAGATCTTGAACTCCCTGAACCTTGATTATGATAGTCTTCATTTGTAAGTGTTTTAGAGTCTGTTAATAAATAGTCATGGAATTCATATTCTCATTAGTTATGCTGATAAAATTCCCAGACATGAACAATTCAGTCAATCACTTTGTCTGTATGATGTTGGACGTCTGATTACTTGGACACCTGCAGATTTGGTCTTATTTCAGAGTTAACACTCAACTAATCACCTGAAGTTGCTTCTTTTCATCCCTACATTCCGATCTCACAAAGACAGAGCTAGTAATGCTAAATTATATTTTCTCAGATCCTAAATGAACATTTGGCCTCCAGATCACAATTAGGGGACATTTTAGTACTCTATTTTCATCAACCACCTTTATCATTATAGTGTTTCTAAACCTTAGAGCAAAAATCTACTTAACGTTTAGGTACTGCATTTCTTGACTTTTGCAGACTTCTCACAGACTGTTTATTCATAGCCTAAGAAAGAAAAATCTTCTTACACAGTTTATGGTCATAATGGTGAAGTTTGCTTAAAAAATAAAAGAAAAAATGTTTTATAAAATATCACAAAAATAAAATAAGCTATTATCACAAATGGGCCCATTATTTTTAGTATTTAATTTGTTATTTATTTATTAACATTCTTTTCATTTAAAATCTTGAGTTCCCAATTCTCTTCCTCCTACTTCTTCCCCTACTGAGAAGGCAAGTAAAATGATATTATTTGTTCATGCGGAATCATGCAAAACATCTTCATACTAGCCATATTTTTTAAAGCAGGAAAAATAAAGTACAAAAATTATGCTTCGATTTGCACTCAGAATTTATCAGTTCTCTCTCTCTGGAGGTGGATAGCACCAGTCCTTTGAATTGTCTTGAATAATTGTATCAAAAGTAGCAAAGTCTTTCACAGTTGATCATCATTACGAATTACTGTTACAATGTCCAATCATCTCCTGGTTCTTCTCACTTCACTTTGTATAGTTCATATAAGTCTTTCTTTCTTTCTTTCTTTCTTTCTTTTTTAAGACCCTTACCTTCCATCTTGGAATCAATACTGTGTATTGGCTCCAAGGCAGAAGAGTGGTCAGGGCAAGGTAATGGGAGTCAAGTGACTAGCCCAGGGTCACACAGCTGGGAAATGTCTGAGGCCAGATTTGAACCTAGGACCTCCCGTCTCTAGACCTGGCTCTCAATCCACTGAGCCACCCAGCTGCCCCCTCCATATTTTTCTGAAACCATCCCCTTCATCACTTTTTATAGCACAATAACATCCCATCACAATAATATGCCACAACTTGTTCAGCCATTCCCCAGTTAATGAACATCCCTCCCTTAATTTATATTTCTTTACCACCACAAAAAAGAACTGCTGTCATATTCTGTACATGTATGTCTTTACCCCCCTTTTTTCTAGATCCATTTGTGATACAGACCTACTAATGGTAATTTTGGATGAAAGAGTATAGAATTTTGTAACCTTTGTTTCCAATTATTTTCCAGAATCTGTGGAATAGTTTACTACTCCATCAGCAATTGATCAACTGTATTTCCAATATCACCTCCAGCATTTGCCTTTTTTTTTTAACCCTTACCTTCTGTCTTGGTATCAATACTGTGTATTGGTTCCAAGGCAGAAGAGTGTTAAGGGCTAGGCAATGGGGGTTAAGTGACTTGCCCAGCGTCACACAGCTGGGAAGTGTCTGAGGCCAGATTTGAACCCAGGACCTCCTGTCTCTAGGCCTGGTTCTCAATCCACTGAGCTACCCAGCTGCCCCCAGCATTTGCCATTTTTGATAGGTAAAAAATAGTTTTGATTTCTTCCTTCCCCAAACTGCCTGTTTATGTGCTTTGATCATTTATCAATTGTGGAATGGATCATATTTTCATATATATTTACATGACAGTTTCATATTTAGTATATTCATGTATTAAATAATATTTTTTACCCAAATTACATGTAAATGTAAAAAAAAAACCCAATTATTAACATTCTTTTTCTAAAGTTCTGAGTACTACATTTTTTTTATTCTTTTGACCTTCCCTTTCTCAATTCTTACCTATTCTCCCCAATCCCAATCTGATATAGATTCTATATGTGTAATCACATAAAGCATTTTCCCATATTAGTTGTTAGGAAATGAGAATAATGTAAGAAATAATGTAAGAAAATCAGGAAATAAGGGTCAATCATTTGGTATAAGAAGCACAAAAATATGGGAAAAGATTTGCAAAAATTCACCAAAGGAAACAATGCCTTGGGAAGTAAAATTGGTCAAATAGAAAAGAAGGTACAAAAATTCACTAAAGAAAGCAAATTTTTAAAAGGTAGAACTGGTCAAATGGAAAAGAAAATATGGGAGCTCATTGAAGAAAATAATTTCTTAAAATTAGAATTGGGCAAATAGAAACTAATATGTCCATGGGACATTAACAAACAAACAAATGAAATCAAAAGAATAAAAGAAAATGTGCAATTTCTCTCTGGAAAAGCAGCTAACCTGGAAAATACATAGAAAATAAATAATTTAAGAGTAATTTGACTACCTGAAAGCTGTGATCAAAAAAAGAATTTGAACACCATCTTCCTAGAAATTATTAAGAAAAACTACTCTGACATCCTAGAAGAGAGTAAAATAGGAATTGAATGACTCCACCAACAACCTCCAGAAAGAGACTTCCAAATTAAAAATATCAGGAATGTTATAAGCAATTTCAGAAGTCCATGGTTAAGGAGAAAGTACTAAAAACAAACGGGAAAAAAATTCACATTCTAAGTATAGTATATATTTGAAAAAGGTGGTCTTTATTATAAAACCAAGGCAAGAATTTTTCATAATACTTCATTGTCTATGGAACCTTTTAGTAAAAATACAGTTTTCCTGATTATCTCTTTTAATAAGGTTTATTTTTGCTTTAGCTTTGTCTGAGATCACAATTGTTATCCCCTCTATCTTTTTACTTCAGCCAAAGCATATCTAGTGCTTTATTTTAACTCTTAAGTGTTTTGTTCTGTTTCAAGTGTGTCTTTTGTAAAAAACATATTATTGGATTCAAGATTCTAATCCAGGCTTCTATATGCTGTTTTATGAGTAAGCTTATTCTATTCACTTTCACAATTATGATTACTAACAATGAATTTCCCTCTATCACATTTTATTCTGTTTCTTCTTCTCTCTGTTTCTCTCTTTTTCTCTCCGTCTCTGCCTTTGTCTCTCTTGCTCTTTCTTTCATTTCTTCACAAAAGTCCATTTTACTTTAAACCACTTCCTCCCTTAATTTGCCCTCCCTTTTATCACCCCCCTCCTTTCTTTTATTTTCTATCTCTTCTATTTTTCTATTAGGTAAATTATATTTCTAAATGAGTGTGTGTGTGTGTGTGTGTGTGTGTGTGTGTGAATCTCTCTGTGTGTAAAATTCTTTACCTCAATAATGATAAAGTTCTTACAACTTTATTGTATTATCTTCCTATAGAGGAATGCAAACAGTTTAACTTTACTGTGTTTCTAATGATTGCTCATTCATGTTTACCTTTTTAGCCTTCTCATGAGTCCTCTGTTTCAATGTCAAATTTTTTTAATTCTACTCTGGTCTTTTCATCAAGAATTCTTGAAAATCTTTTATTTCATTAAATATCCAGTTTCCTCTGGTTTTCAACCTCTCAATTTGTCACAATGAGAATACATAATGCATATCAGGTATTTACATTCCAAATCATAACTGTAGCAAAATTACAGTTTTGAAGTAGCCACCAAAATAAATTTTTGGTTTGGGGTCACCGCAACATGAGGAACTGTATTGCAGGGTCCCGGAATTAGAAAGGTTGAGAACCACTGTTCCAGAAGGATTGCACTCAGTTTGACTGGTTAAGTTATTTTTGGTTATATTCCTAGCTCCTTTTCCTTCAAGAATATCATATTCTAAGAACTCTGTTCCTTTAATGTGGAAGCCACTAATTTTTTTTTTATTCTGATAGTGACTAAAATATTTAAATTGCTTCTTCTGGCTGCTTGCAATATTTTCTCCTTGACTTGGGATCCTGGAATTTGACTATAACATTTCTGGAAGTTTTCATTTTGTGATCTCTTTTGGGGAATGATTGATGGATTATTTAAGTTTTTATTTTACCATATGGATTTAAGTATTATGATAATTGTCCTTGATAATTTCTTGAAATATGATGTTTAGGTTTTTTCTTTAATCATGGCCTTCAGGGATTCCAATATTTCTTATAATTATCTCTCCTCAATCTATTTTCCTGGTCAATTGTTTTCCCAATGAGATATTTCACATTTCTTGGATTTTTTTCATTAATTTGATTTGATTTATTCTTTTTTTTTTCATGTTGGAGTTATTAGCTTTCACTTGCCCAGTTCTAATTTTGAAAGAATTATTTTATTCAGTGAGATTTTGTACCTCTTTTCCCATTTGGTTAGTTCTGCTTTTGAAGAAGCTCTTTTGTTCAGTGAATTTTTGTTCTGCTTTTATCATTTGACCAATTCTATTTCTTAAATTTTTATTTTTTTCAGCATTTTTGTGCCTCTTTTACCAAATTGTAAATCTTTTTTGTAATTTTTTTGTATCTTTCATTTCCTGTCCATTTTTCCTTTACTACTCATCTCTTTTTGTAACTGTTCTAGAAAATCTTATTGGGTTTGAATCTAGTATTTTTTTCTGGGCTTTTTTTAATAGATGTTTTCACATTGTTTTCTTTTGTCTTTATGTTCTTGGCATTTCCTGTTACCTTAGTAGCTTTTTATATTCAAATGATTATGATTTGGTGTTTGCTCATTTTTTCAGCCTATTTCTTGACTTTGAAGCTCATATTAAAGTTGAACTTTACTCATTTGGGTGTGGGGAGGCACAAGTTATGGGCTTTTTCATGTTGCTGCTCTCTGAGCTAGTACTGAGTGTCTCCTAGTTCTTTGTGTTTTCATAGGATGTGATTCTGTTTGAAGTAAAGTCACTGCTTTCTTGGTCTCCAATTTACCCAGGAAGGACTCCTGATTCTCTACAGCCATAAGAACTAGCACCCTTCTTTGCTTTGGAACTATGTATAGGGTCCTTGTTCCCTTGTGACTACTACCACTGCTCCTCTCTGCCTGGAACAGTGACCCAGAACTCCCTCTGTGCAATGGAGATGCTAATCAGTGGTCACTGTACTCAGTTCCAGTAAAGGATCACCTGTAATGCCTTTTAGACCAGTTGTCCAGCCCTCTTACCTTTTGTAGGCTTAAAGCACCTGAAGTTGCTGCTGTTGCTTCCACTACATTTGTAGGCTCCAGACAATCTGCTCCCTTGGTGATAAAGACTTCTGCCAATCTACTAAGGCTTTTTTAGGTCAGAAAAATGTTTCACTGTAACGTTTTATTGGTTCTGCCACTTCAAAATTGTTCTTGAGGCATTATTTTAAGGTTCATATATATATATATATATATATGAAAAGAGAGAGAGAGAGAGAGAGAGAGAGAGAGAGCGAGAGAGAGAGAGAGAGAGAGAGAGAGAAAGTTATAGTTATAGATATAGGTAGATAGATACACATATGTATGTATATCTGTATATGTATGTATTTTAATATTATAGATTTTTAATATAGCACTTAGTTAAGCAAAACTGATAACATTCATTGTGGCTAACAACACAATGTTTTGCATTTATAATTTATCATTTATTAATAGGGAAGCAGGAAGAATGTTTTAACATCAGTTATTTGGAATAATGAATGAATTTCAGACGAATTCTGATTATCTTTTTGTGGTATTTTCTTTTATATAATGTAGTTATTGTGTATATTATTCTCATCATTGTATTATTTTCTTTACTCTATATAAGTTCATGCAAGTCTATACATATTTCTATGAATTATTACTTGTTCTTGCTTATGACACATAGTAATAGTTTTAAAATAGAAAAATACTGCATTGTTCAATACTTTGGTATGTGTCATACTTTTCAGTCTCTGTCCTCCTTTGGAGAGAAGCTTATTAATGTGGTAACTGAGTTAAAAGGCATAAACAGCTTAAAAACTTTTCTTCATTGCTATCATTGTTAAAGATGACCAAAACTAAAATATTTTGCTTCTAGACCTAATATCCAAATGGAAGCCAAACTGTACAACTATTCGCTCAGATAAGAACTTTTTCTCCTAGGAATTAGTTTTGCTACCATGTTAGATAAAGAACAGATGCTTTTGCATAAAATAATGAAATAGGAATGATTCCTAAAACTTAATAATGAAGTTCATCTAATAAACTAGATTGAATTGAATTAAAAGAAACAACAATCCTTTTTTTTCTATCTTGGGATTGTAAGGGGGGAAAGTGTTAATTACTAAAAAGTTAGGACTGGATTATATTTAAAATAGAGTCACCAGGAATTTAATTGATTCCAAAGAGATTTATTTATAATTTATTTACAAAATATAGAAAGAGTGAAGTAAGAAAATCAGAGAGAGTATAGGGTAAGATATGTAGCCTAAGCACTAAGTAATTTACTCTGAGCTCTGGCTCAACCCAGGCAGGTGAGTTTACTCCTTAACCAGAGAGACCTTGGCTTTTGTAGCTGAGGACCCGGGGATGTCTCTCTCAAGAGATAGGTCTCTCCTGAGGCTAGTTTTTTTTTTTTTTCAGAAAATCCAGGAAGGAGTCAGCTCTTTTCACTCACCACATGTCAGTCCAAAGGAAGAGATTTGAGAACAGCCTCACCAGGAACAGGGTCTCAGGTCCAGTCAGCAGATTCTTCTCCAGTCTCCAACTCAGGACTCCAGAAGAAGCTGCAGTCCAAGTTGAACTCCACTCAGGAAGTTGTCACTCCCTTTTAAAGATACTTTCTTTTGCATCACTTCCTGTATCTTCCTCAATCATAGTTGAAACTTTGCTTTAGGACTGCCCAGGGGCTGTCAGTTTAATTCTGATTCATCACCCACTATTGCACACGTGGGTCACAGACCTCCCCCACCCAAGTGCGAATGGTTGTTTACACCTTTGGTGATTAAATCTAAAGATGGACAGATCTCCCTACTCAACTTTAAGTAGGGTGTTTACACTTTTGGTGATTAAATCTAAAAATGGACAGGGTAGTTAATTTAATTTTTACAATCAGGGGAGAGTTAATTAATTTCATTTTCACAATCAGGGAAGAGTTAAATTTAATCTTCACAGAATCAATACTGTGATTTGGTTCCAAGGCAGAAGAATGGTAAGAATTGGTAATGGGTGGTTAAGTGACTTATCCAGGATCACATAGCTAGGAAGTATCTAAGGTCACTGAGCTACTAAGTAGCTGCTCCTGAATTGAATTTCAATGGTAAATGATTAGCATTTAACTCATTTAGCTATTTTCACGTTGAGGTAAAATAAAAATGAAGAAGCTTGCTCAAAGTCTTATATTAAATCTAGGGAAGACATAGAAATAGTATCTAGTAGCTCTCACTCAAAATGTCTGTTTTCTATTGATGGAATATCTACAGGAAAATTTTTTTAACTTGTTGATGGGCCTTGATTACAAAAGTACCAAATATGTTTACTTCTTCATGGGAGGTCTGGTTTCCATGGGGACCAAATCAACCTCATCTGCTGTTTTGAAGACCATACTACATGCACCACCCCCAGTTTGGCAGGGCCAAACAGTGGCTCAACACAGCTACCTTGGCAAGTACACACTGCTTTGTATACAATTTCTCCTTCACTCTCCACCCCCCTCAAACAACAGAGCTTGATGGAAAGTTGAGGTGGTTGCAAGGACACCCAGCTCTGCCTCCCACTTTCAAGTTGCATCACTTACAATGCTCTTTTAAACTGGAACATTCTACATGATTGTAATAAACATCCTCCATGTGTCACAACATTTCCTCAAGTTAAGTGTTTAGTTATTTGGCAAAACAAATAGGTGCTTATTATTTTTCTTTGCATATTTTTTAAATAAGTTCTTGCTTAATTCACTACCTGGTATCTATGATGCAGACTGACTCAATATCTATTACTGTCCTCATATACATTTATGTGTTCCCTATAGTTCCAAATGCTAGCTATTATTATCCCAAATACTGGCTAATTTTTTTTTAAATAGAGACTATTACAAAGATTCTATCTAATAGCAATTGTGGGCTAAAATTTTAGTTCCAAAATGATGCCATTTTATTTGTACCTCAAGCTAGAAAATAACAAATGCCAAATAAACTGGGCCAAAACACATGGAAAATAGAAATTTCCAATGAGACCTCAACATTTAAGTTCAATAGTGTAATGACTGTATCTCAAATTGACACTCAAATGGATAGAATCTACATTTTTCAATGATTTCTATTTAGCCTGGAGAAAATTTAGAATTTACCTGATATTTGTCTTATACGTTTCAAAGGTTGGCTATGTAGAGGAAAGCTAGATCTAGTCTTTGCTAGTCCAAAGGACAGAACTAGGAAATTACGAGGAGGGAGATTTCAGTTCAGAAGAAGAAAGAAAGAACTTTCTAATAATTCAAGGTACTGAACAATTTATTTCACTGGAAGTCTTCTTTTAGAGCCTTGATGGCAATTTGTCATGAGCACTGGACATGGAATACGAGTGGCCATTGTAGACTGAGAATAAAGTTGGACTAAACCACCGCTTTGGTTGCCTTCCTACTCTAATATTCTAAAAAGTATTAAGGGAAAAGGTCCATTGTGACTACAATAGGTCAAAAGATAACTATCCAGTGTGTTCTCTTTTAAAAATGTTTCCATAGTTTTCATTAATTCCTGGAAATATAAAATATTAGGGTAAACGCCTTCTTTTAGGATATTTCGTTCAAGTCAGTTAGTTGGTAATTGTCAGCAATACAAGTGCCAGATGAAATCAGCAAAGTGATCAAGCCCTTCAACGTTTACTATTAACATGTAGAATTATGTGACAATATAAAGTATGTATTAAAATATATTTTAAAGTACATGTCGAATCTATATTTATCTATATCTATAGCTTTAGATGTATTCATGTCCATCTACGTATCTCTAGCTCCATCAATCTATCTATATGAGAGATGGAAGTCAAAAGAGAGTGAGTGGATAAAGAAAGAGGTTCATGAAGTAATTTATGGTCTTTGCCATTGAAGTGTGTTGTAGGAAAGGGAGTGTTTACCTTTCATCTGTAATTGTAATAAATGTTATTCAATTTAGTTTGAAGATAGAAAATCTGTAGCCATTTGGGTGTGTGGGTGCCATTCAGTCCAATCTTGGGCAGCTGAAATGGCTAAATATCACGCATATGGCAAACAGCTTGATCCGCCCAGTAAAAAGATAAAGGTGTTGGCAGAGAATGTGTAAAAGAGGCGCTGTTATTTTGGTTTCACTGAGGTGATTTAAGCATTCAGCTCCTCTAGTACTTTTTTTCCTTTACAAAACGGCCAAATTATTGGCACAATCAATTTCTGTTCCAATAATCCATGGTCTGTGCCAGAATAACTTAGATAGTTGCTTTGGAGACAGGTTTGAAAAGCAAGTTTCCAAGTTTTTGAAGGTAAAGATTTAGATTCTCGAACCCCCCCAAATGAAAGAAAATGAGTCACTATTTATTGAGCATGTATTATGCACCTGCACTTTAGAAGTTGCATCATAATAATAATAAGGAAATGAGAATATTAGTAAAAAGATAAACACGTGGGACCAAGAGTTTACCTATTTTTTAAGTTTGTGCATCAATTCATAGAATAATATGATTAAAAGAAACTTCTAATAAGCATTGATTAAAGACAGTCTACAGAAACCAAAATGAAATGCAGACTTGGTAGTTACTAATTTTGAAAGTACCAAGAAACTTCATGAGTCAATTCCTTTTTTAGAAGTTATTAGTCATAATGTGGTTTTTGTTTTTTGTTTTTATTATTATTATTTTTAAACCCTTATCTTCTGTCTTGGCACCAAGGCAGAAGAGTGGGAAGAGCTAGGCAATGGGGGTTGTGACTTGCCCAGGGTCACACATCTGGGAAGTGTCTGAGGCCAGATTTTAATTCAGAACCTCCCATATCTGGGCCTGACTCTCAATCCACTGAGTCATCCAGCTGCCCCCCTGCCCCATAATGTGTTTTTTAAATTGTATAACAAGAGGCAGCTAGATGGATCAGGGGATTGAGAGCCAGTCCTATAAATAGGAGGTACTGGGTTCAAATTTGAACTAGGACACTTCCTACCTCTCTGACCCTGGGCAAGTCATTTAACCCCCATTGCCTAGTCATTATCACTCTTCTTCTTTGGAATAAATACACAGTATTGATTCTAAGATGGAAGACAAATGTTAAAATGTTAAAAAATAAATTTGACAACAAAATGAAATATGTATCTTAGTTAAAACAACAGGCAAATTCTTCACAATTCTAATTTGGAACAATATTTGAAAAGCATAGTTCTTCTGACCTTTTTTTAACTTAAAATTTACTTCAAGAAATATTTTATTTTATAATTTTTTCTTTAGTTTTTCTCTTTCCCTAAAATGTTATTTCAAAGTTTTTTATGCCCATTATTTTTTTACTACATTCATTTTCAATAATTCTCTAATTTTAATTTAGTTCCATCCTTTGTTTTATATACATATGTGTGCTCATATATATAAATGCATGTATATATATATGGAGATATATGTGTGTATATTTCTTTAACTCCTTAACATTTTAAAAAGATTTAAAGTAGGATTCTCCCTACATTTCTAATGTTTCCAATCTATTAAATAAATAAGTAGCATTAAATATGTACTGAATTTAGAAAACTGTTCTGATGCTGGGGGAGTAAAATTTTTAGAAAGGACTCTGTCTCCATGTAATTTACATTCAGAAATGTAAAACACAAATATAAATAACTATAATACTAAATAATAAATGATGAATACATTAGAGTCCTTCACAAAAGTCCCACTCTCATGCCTCATCATGGAACTGAGATGACTCAGAATTGCTAAAGGTTATATCAGCAGAGTTTAGAATTAGGTTTAATCAACTGGAAAGACTTTTAGATCAGGATAGCCTAGCTCTGTTTTAAGACAACTAGGCATAGGTTGAGACTCACCACTATACTGGCTATACAGTAATATATTGCTCATGGCAGCCCATGAAACAAATCAAAATACACAGTGGTATTGATTTCTATTGAATCTTTTTGTATTTCTAGTGTTGGTATCAGATAGTTGAAAAAGGTGGCAAAAGATTGAAAGTCTTTAAAATATCTACAAAGTTAATTTGTACATTAGTATTTACATATAAGATCTTTGTCCAATGTTCAACAAGCTGTTATGCTACTAGGAGAAATTAATCAAAACATATGATGATGGGTTTATAGATTTAAAACTGGAAAAGACCTTAAAGGTCATCTAATCCAATATATTTCATATTTGAGAAATCCAAGGTCTAAGAGTTTGTGACTTGCCCAAATAAGTGGAAATAGTAGGATTGGAAATTAAATGCTCTTTATATGGATTGCTATGCTTAGCACACAGTAGAAGCTAAATAAATGCTTGTTGATTGATTATTTCTACTATACTATGTTGCACTTTAGCAGAAAGTTGCAATTAAATGAAAATATGATTTGAAGGTTTTCTTTGGCATGATAAAGGAGTTGACAGAGATCATTTCATCATGTGCTCAAAGGTAACCAGAATCACCATTTTATAGGAAATTTGGTCATCTTATTGAATGATGCTCATGACGAGCACAAGCAAAGACATTACCATGAATTTAATTGAAATTTATTCACCAACATCTATTGCAAGTTAGGAGGCATGGATGAATTAAATTATCATTTAAATGTAAATAATTTTCAGATTCATTTATTTAGCTCTAACCTTTTGGCCAACATACAAATATGACTATCCACCTAACTATTGAGCATATCATTTTGAACTTACTATATTCATCTTCAACTGAAAATATCTAAAATTCAACTCATTATCCCTTTCTTAAGCCCTCCCTTTGCTAAGGGTTAAAATTTGGGGTAGAAGTTTGAACAAAAGTTAGGAGAGCACTTTGGTAAAGCACTTAGTTTATTTTGAGGAAAGTTCAGATAGGAAATAGAAAGGAGGAAAGTAAGAGAACTCTTATACCTATACCAAAGATCCCAATTCTAGCTAAAAATTTCTAAAATAAATCCCTAAATCTATGTGTCTTCAAGGGCATTGTCTTCTGCCCAGCCAAGTCTGGCCTATCTATCTACTCTGTTTATCTAATAATATATCCACTAATCTAACTACCTATCTAAGTTAATCAATAAGCATTAATCAATAAGGCTATTAAGGCTTTAAATCTGTTTTCTTTATCCACAACTGTCAATTAGTCAAAAACCACCAGTCTCAGAGAGAGAGTCAGAAACAGACACACTCCTCTCCCCAGGGGACCCAGAGACTCCAGTTCCTTTCAACAGCCTGCAACTCACCTACCAACCCTCCCAATTGTCATCAACTGACAACCTGCACAGAAGGGGGGCTCTTACTTAGACATCTTTTTGCTCCCTTGCCTCTTAAAGAGAAAAGGGAGAAATTAAGAAACCTCTCTGAACACCTTCTTCCTCACTTTTCTATTACTGTTAAAGACAACAATATCTTTCTAATAATAAGATTCAAAATCTAGATGCCATTCTCAATTCCTCATTCTCACAAACCCTCTCTGTCCAATGTTTTTTTTTTTTTAAAGTTCTCTATCTTTACTGCTAAACAAGCACTTCAAATACATATAAAACATATGGTATTTAAAGAACAATTTCAATGTAACAGCAGCAAAAATATTTGGGATGTTATTCTCATGTTTTATTAACATTATAATAAATACCACTGTGTTAAGTAGCCTCGTTAACAAACAACTTTTCCAGGCTCACCTTAAATACAAACAGGTTGTAATGGGGAAGAAAACTCTTGCTAGAATATTTTATTTCATGTTCTTCTAACAGATGTTCTTTTGGCCCTAGTTAAAGCCAACCAGCCCTAGACAATGGTGTTTCCACCATCCTACCTAAGGAAGTGTTGACTGACCTGTGCTAAAGAACTTCCCATATTATATCCCAAAAGAGGCTACATGTTAAAGCAATAGGAGCTACTTGGAGCATCAATTTTTTAAGACTTGGGGAACCTGAATATAACATATCATCCAAAGAAATTTCAATGACTAGTTCATTTTGCACTAACTTAGCTCTCCTAATAAACGCTTGGATAGAAGGTTTTGCATTACTTGGGAAACAGTAAAATCTCCATGAAAAAAAATCCAATCTTTAAAACATCATGATTGTGTCTGACATGTGCTGCTTTTTAGAACCACGTACCCCTAAATGATTTTTTAACATAAGTAACCTCAATGTGAGGCATCCAGCTCTATAAAACATCATCAGCGTGAAGACAGCATCTTTCTTCCTAAGGTTTGGGTTTGGCCCAGTATTCCTGAAACATGGAATACAACATCCCAACAGTCATTGCTCCTACTACAAAGCCTTGAGCTCCCACACGCATGTGAATCAGGTGGACAGACATTTTAGTATGCCCTCTGCCTTTCAATCTGTATAATCCATATGCAACAATAGCTGCAAAACCTGCTATTCCAATTGGGACAAATGGTGCCTCCTTAGCTTTTCGGGCAAATTTTGATCCTGAAGACTCATCATAAGTAGAAAGAGAAGCATCACTATCTGATGACATAGGAGTTGGTGGAAGTAAGAGGCTCCACAGAACAGCAGAATACCGATTCACCTTTTACCTCTGTCCAATGTTATCAAGTCCTATTGATTCTACCGTTGCAACAGCTCTCATATAAGTTCACTTCTCTAGTCGCACTGCCACTCTGATGCAGGCGCTCATCACTTTCCCCTTGCAGTAGCTTTCTGGTTGATGTTCCTTCTTAATTTTCTCCCCACTCCAGTCCTCCCTCCAGTGAGCTGACAAAATGAGCCTAGAGTACAGATCACACTGTTTCATACATACCATATTCAATAAATTAATGGTTTTCTATTCCTTCCAGGATCCAATATAAAACCATTTTTTGTCCCTTTTCAATCTAGTCCTTGCTTCCTTTTAGCCTTCCATTTTTAGTCTCTCTCACATTCTCTTTTATATTCTGTGCCTTTACAGTGACTGTCCTCAGTGGCTGGATTGTTCTCACCCCTTTCTTTGCCTCCTGACTTATCTTCCTTCAGGCTCGTATTCCAGTTCTGTAAAAGTCCTTTCCAGGTCCCTTTTAATGCAAGTGGCTTTCCTCTGTGATTATTTTCAAGTTACTCTATAAATCTGCGTATGTATTCAGTTGTTTATATGTTGTATATGTTTATATGTTGTATTGAGATGTGAGCTTCTTAAAAATAGGGACTATAATACATTTATTTTTTCTCCAATGCTTGGTACGTGGTAAATACTAAACTTATTGGTGTGTTAATAAATAATTACAGTTACAGACTTTAGGTGAATAAATCTGAATGTAATGCAACAAAATTCTGCAACTTTATTGAATATGTGCTTTAACATCTGATGACCAGTGCGACGATGACATGGGGAAGAGTGACAACTATGTTGAAAAATATATTTCATGATAACTACATTGAAGACTCTCAGAAACTACATATCAATTTCATGCCTAAATATTTTTTAACACATTCTTTATTAAAGAATTTTGAATGTGCTGGCCATAGCAGTCCCTGAATATCATACAAACAGAAAAGAAACCAAATGTAATATCCATAATAATATCTAATATGAGAATAACTTCCAAAATATTAGACTCCTGTTTGGCTGGATTATTAATTTGTTTAATGCAAAGGTCAAATTAACATCAAATTTTAAGCAAAGATAAAAATGAGAAAAACATACAAGATTCAATTAGAACAATTTCAAGCTGACCTATCAAAACAAGTTATTATTACCAAAAAAAAAAAAGGAAATAGAAAAAAGGAAACTGTCAGTACAAACCAGGCATTCTTCTAGGTACTATGGATGCAAATACAAAGATGAAATAATCCAGGCTTACTGGAAATTTATATTCTGGTAGGGCTGCCCAGATCTCTCTCTTCTTCCCTTGCCTCCTCTCTCAGATATTATATGTATATAATCTATAAACACACAGACATATAATATATAAACACAAAGCACAAATATAAAAAAATAAATGAAAACATAAGTGAACGAGAATCCAGACTTTAGAGAATGTGTAATAATCTTTGCATGGAAACAATGCCTAGAGAGGCTTTGGGAGCTTACTTCTGAGTGGAAGGGCCCTTCTCTACTTCAAAGCACATGAAGACATCTTCTGTTTCTCATTTAATTATTGCATTGTAACTAAAAACATTTTAATTGGATGTGGAGTCAAAACTGAGTAGTCCACAAAATGTTTGAGTGGGTGAATTCTCATTCTCACTTTTTCCTGATGGCTTTTGACCAAGAGCTGTTTGGATTGCCTTGGTAGGCAAGGAGCTGCCCCAGAGCTGTTTGGATTGCCTTGGTAGGCAAGGAGCTGCCCCAGTTAGCCACCCATGAAGACACAGAATAACTACTTCTGTCCTTGCTTTATTCTTTTTTGATTTTAGGCAAAAGAGCATAGAAGAGCCCAGGTAAGAACTTGTGAGCTCTAAAATGTCAGGCAGCCTACTAGAGGGCTCCACTACACTTACAGCCTCACTAGCAGAGTCTGGTGAGACTTTATCCTTGAGGAGTGATACATTAGATTCAGCCCAGCAGTGATTCACCGCTGAAGTCAATACGACATAGTCTAGCCGTGAGAAGGGGTGGCTCTTCCAGTGGCTATGCCCCATCCAGAAATACATTTTATGTGGAAAGTCGTTTTTAGTACCTTTAAACTTGAATCATTCGCCCCAAAGATAAAGTCAGTGAGTCAATAAAACTTTATTAAGAGCCCATTATTTTCCAGATACTGTGCTAAGCACTAGGGATACAAATACTAGGAAAAGAACCAATCAGCCTTGACACTTTACACACTATTATCCTTGGTCATTCTGTTTGAAGGGTGGCATCATTAACTCCTGACCCAGGATGACTATCTCTTAATTTCTAATCTGACTGTACTGCTTTTGGACTTCTTTGCCAGATACTTCCTCTCTTTCTTTTTCAGCTTTCTTTTATATGTTGACTTTCCCCAACCAACTGTCATTTCCTTTAGGGCAGAGACTTCACCAGTGCTTAGTATTTACTTACTTTGCACAGTCTCTGGAAGGCATTCTTCCAATCCCATTCACTCTTAACAGGTTGGGTCTCAAGAGCTTGGATGATTATACTTCTCCTCCAAAGTTCTAGGGGTTAGAAATGCCTAATTCAGTACTATCATTTATAGAATCTCATTTGGCATGTGCCTTTCTAATATAATTTAGCCCATTAGCATCTCCCCAATATTAACTAAACAATTAATATCTCATAGTTTTTTCTAAAGGAATGAACATGAAGACATTTCAAAGACCAAATTACAATAATATACTGAACCTGAATTAAAACTTTTCCCTTTTTTAAGCTTCATCTTCCTCACTTGCCCACCTCTCTGAACTCTTTTTTGGACTTCTTCAATTTCTCTACTATATTTCCAAGGAAACTCATTATTGGGAAATCTTATTATTTTAAATTTTAAATACTTAGTTTAATTAAACTTGATCAATTTAATTAATTACTTTAATTTAATTAATTTTCAAATTATAATTTTAAATTATAATTAAATTAATTAAACTTGATCAATTTAATTTATTTATTTTAATTTATCAATTTAATTAATTAAAATTTTATTTAATCTAAATATTAAACCTCAATGCAAAATGTCTATTTCTAATGTAAGTAGGCTTTGACCCATCCCTAATTGGAAAAACAACACTCCCATCTCAAGGTAAGAAGTTTGTTCCTACTAAACAGCAGTTGCATTAATGTTTATATGACTGTCCATGCCAGGTGTCCAACCCCCCAGGACCTATGCCTAAGGGTTCTTTTGTCAAGTGGTTTCTTGGATCCAATCTCCAGGAAAATTTGTTTGATATGGATGGGCCATTTTTGGATATCATTGACTGATCCTTTCCAATCCTCTTTTTCCTAGAAAACAAAAGTTATCTTGGTTTTAAGGATCTTTCTCCTCAACGGGCTACATATATCCTGGAATTACAGCTAAAGTCTTGCTCAATTGGCAGGCTTCCTTTCCTCTAGGTTGGCTTGAGGAAATACTTGTTAGAAAGATTTTGGGAGCAGGTAGGTGGCTGAGTGAATAGAGAGCCAGGTCTAGAGTCAGGAGGTCCTGGGTTCAAATATGACCTCAGATACTTCCTAAGTGTGTGACCCTGGGCAAGTCACTTAACCCTAGTTGTCTAGCCCCTCCTACTCTTCTGCCTTGGATACTCAGTATTGATTCTAAGTTAGAAGGTAAAATTTTTGTTTTTGTTTTAAAGAAAGATCTTGGAGGACAAAGAGATTGTTGGGAAGTATCTTACTATTTAGCAGCATGAAGGAAGTGAAATCATTGTTATAAAACTATGGTGGGGGTGAATCTACCTGGAAGAAAGGAAATCTCTTAGTTGACTTTGTGGTAATTCTGAGTCACCTGATGAGGGTGAAGGAGAGTCCCTGTTAAGCCGCCATGGGAAGAGGGGACAGTCCCTCCAGAGAAGTTTCTTTTTTTCTTAAAGAGTAAGAGCTCACATTTATTTACAAAATGATATATATATATATATATATATATATATATATATATATATCTGTGTGTTGATATGTATGTGTATACATATATATCTGCATTGGTAGAAAAGTTGGTCTGATCTGGATTTCCCTGTACCAAAATAAATGCCAGATTCTATCTCTCTCCTCCTCACCCCCCGCAAAAATAGAAAGTAGTTTGAACCCCAAAGTTAAAATAATAGCTCAGCTCATATTTACATAGTACATCAAAGTTTGCAAACCGCTATCTGTGCCTGTGTGTGTGTGTGTGAGTGTGTGTGTGTGTGAGTGTGTGTGTGTGTGAGTGTGAGTGTGTGTGTGTGTGTGTGAGTGTGTGTGTGTGTGTGTGTGTGTGTGTGACCTGTCTTTGTCTCCATCTCTGGATGGAGTTACTAAGGCAGAATTCCAATTAGAACCCCAAGTCTAGCAGACCCTCCAGAGAAGTTTCTAAGGAGACTAAGATTTGATGTCTTTCACTTTATGTGGTTCTTGGGAAGGTAGATGTTTGTCAGGGGAGTCGAGGAATACTGAATGAATGGCAGCTTAGGGAGAGGAGAGATCCATTTTATTCCATGATGCTTCAAAGGTGAGGAATTGTTCAGCAGTGTTCATCCGGCGGGCTGGATGTTCTGGGAGCCGCTGCTCCCTCATCATCACTACCTCAACAAAGGAGGCTTTGCTAGAAGTATTACGGTGTGTGCTCTGGCTTTGAGGTCCTTGGTGCTGTTCTCCTTTATCATTATAAGCCTGCTTTAGAAGAATGCTGTCAACTGCAACACCTATCACATTCTCCATTAATTGCCCGTTGGTTTAGATTTTACGAACATCAGGCTTCCCCTGGGATAAGGTTTACCTAAATCTCATCCTCATGGAGACTGAGTCAGCTCTGAGACTAACCACCTCTTCAGAAGACTCAGGTGCTTCTCCCTTCCAACTGGAGGACTGGATAGTGAAGTAATACTCTTCACCTTTAAAGAGGGCTCATCCAGCTAATTTCATGTATAATCGGCAGCTTTGCTTGGTTTTGACTCTACAGAAGACCACGCGTCTATACTAGGAACCCTCTGGCATCTCCCTTATCCCCTTAGAGCTTCCTTCTAGATATTTTCTTTTCTAATGAGATTGTAAGCTCCTTGAGAGCAAAACTGTCCCCTGCCCCCTTTTTTATTTCCCCAGTGCCTACCATACAACTGTCACATATCAGGAACTTAATAAATAAGTGCTTATTGACTAACTATTGACATGAACCAGGTTATGGAATTTAATAATCTGTCTTTTTGAAGAGAGAGGGAAAGGCTTAAGATTTCTTGATTTTTTAAACCGCCACATTTTTATTTTTCCTCCTTCCTCTCAGTATTGCCAATGCTAGGAGGACTCCCTGGTAAAAGTCTTGACACTTGGTCCTTCTGAACAGGGGGTGAAAGGCCTAGGATTATTAGCTTCTTTTCTCTTCCACATTTTAAATTTTATTTTTGTCTTGTTTTATTTTTTCTTCTCCCTCTTTTAATTCTGCCTCTTCTGAGTGGACTGTCCAGGAAAAGCTCTATAAGCATTTAAATGGAAGAAAGTCCTTTAGAAGATCCTTAGGAACTTGTCATCGAAGGGGAATCTGTTACAGAGCAAAGCTGCCCCCAGGACTTGATTAGCTTCAGCTTCCCAAAAGTAGCTTCCTTCCCCATTCATCAGTCAACATGGGGTAGACTCAGGATAAAGTTGCCCCTGGGCCTATCAAGCTGACCTCATTGGCCCTGGCTTCCCAAACATGGCTTCTGGGTATCCATGATACCATCCATAAAAAGTCTTAGCCACATGGAGTCAGGGCTTCCAGACATGGTGCCTTTCCAAGACCACACAAGTGGCCAAACCCTGCTGACACAGTGACCAGATGTATACCCAGATGGAAATGAGGAGAGCTGTATGCAGGGAAGCTACGTGTGCCTGTGTCCTTGTTACATATTCTTACCATCAGGAAAAGTAAGCCTCCTTTTTCAAACGTTCAATGACTTGTAAATGTCTTATTTTGTCCCAACAATGAACCTGAACTAAGAAGCTGCTGGTGTTAAAGGACACATCTCTATCTATATATCCATCTCTAGCCTCTCTCCTGGGTAAGATAAATATCCCATAAATGTCATATATAAATTAAAGTTATGTTCTATCTCTATCTTTATCCATACCTTCTACCATATCTTATTTACCTATCTGTCTCCCTCCCTTTCTCTGTCTCTCCCTCTCCCTCCCTCCCTCCCTCCCTCTCTCTCTCTCTCTCTCTCTCTCTCTCTCTCTCTCTCTCTCTCTCTCTGTCTCTCTCTGTCTCTCTCTGTCTCTCTGTCTCTCTCTGTCTCTCTCTCCCTCTCTTTCCCTCTCTCTCTCTTTCTCTCCCTCCCTCTCTCTCTCTCTCTCTTTCTCTGTCTCTGTCTGTCTCTCTCTCTCTCTGTCTCTCTCTCCCTCCCTCTTTCTCTCTTTCTCTGTCTCTCTCTGTCTCTGTCTCTCTCTGTCTCTCTCTCCCTCCCTCTTTCTCTCTCTCTCTCTTCCTCTTTCTCCCTCTCTGTCTCTGTCTCTCTCTCCCTCCCTCTCTCTGTCTCTCTGTCTCTGTCTCTTTCCCTTCTTTCTCTCTCTCTCTTTTGTTCTCTCTCCCTCATACCTATTTTCTTCATTTCTATCTTCTGTATCTCCATGTCATCTATATTTATAATTATATTTACAATTATCTGTGAGATAATTATCATTAGAGACATCAGGTAAGTCTCTGGGATTTAATGAAGTTAGTAGGAAAAGATATAAAGGCCTAACATATTGCGCTCTTCTGATTGTCCTTTAAATGACTGATTCCTACATAAATTCCTTTGCTGGATCATTATCCATACCACAAGCTTCTGTATGTATATAATATATATGCATATATGTGTGTGTGTGTGTGTGTGTGTGTGTGTGTGTGTGTGTGTAAAATAATATTACTTTCTTCTCTCCTGGTTCTCCAAATATATGTACACACACACACACACACACACACACACACATTCCAGAGAGGGAAAGAATATCTAGGACCATGTTGGCAAACTTATGGCACACATGCCAGAATTGCACTCTAGGGGGCTGCTCCCCTCCCCATCTCCACTCAAGCCTGAGACATTTCTCCCATCACCTTTGACCAGCATCTCAATGGGAGCACTTCCTCTCACCGTTGTTTGGGGTAAGGAGGCTTGCATGTGATGTGAGGGTTGCCATTTGGGCTCTCAGTCTCTAAAAGGTTCCCCATCACTGATGTGGGAGGAGAGTAATCAAAAGTCTCATATGCAGTAGACAGGCTCAGAAATATAGTGAAAGAAGACCATCCGTCAAATCTGTCAATCAAGAGGCCATTGGTGACTTTGGAAAGTTTGGGTTGAGTGATTCTAGCACAAGCCAAACTTCAAAGGGTGGTATGAACCAGAGAAAGATAAGTAAAACCAGCCAATGCAGATAGATTTTCCAAGGAGTTTGGCTAAGAAAGGGAGAAAAGGGAGATTGAGGGGACCTAGGAAAGTGTTTTTGTTTGTTTATTTTAGGTGGGGAGAGACTAGTAAGTTTAAGGGCAATAGGGAAGAAACCAGTAGATAGAATGGAGTTGATGCCTGAAGAGCAAAAAGGGATGCCCCAGCATTCAATATACTAGAGATGACAGGAGTATAGGATTGAGTCCATGAATTGGGATTGGCTTTGGCAAGGTCACTTTTTTCAAACTAGAAGAAAGAGTGGTAGATTATGCCAATGGAAAAGGAGGGAGACCATGTTGAATGATTTTAAATTTGCAGAAAAGTCTTAGACTAAGTCTGTGGGTGCATGGGGATTAAAGCTCTGTATCACCAGCAAAGCATACCTAGTCATTCTTTTTCTTTTAAGAAATGTTTAACAATGATTATTATCAGACCACCTCATAGAAAAAAGACAAGACCCCCGTCTTTTGAAATTGTATTCATTTTGTCTCATTATAGACTATTTGCAGCTCAATGTTTTTAGAAAATGTATTGAGCTAGCTCAGAGAATGAACATATGAAATGTAGTAATGATACATCACACACACAAACACACATCCACATTCATACCATCTAGCTCAAAGAGATTATGTATTTTACTTGGGACGAATAGAATATAATGGGTGATCTACAAATGAACCATCTCTGCAATAATATTTAGGAAATATATTAAGGGTGAGGAAAATAGGGGACCAATAATGTAGTTGCATGATCTCAGCTGCTGTTGAAATAAAGAGATGTTACAATTTTTATGAAATTAAGCCTCATTTAGTTTTTTTCTTTTTTTAATGTGTCTTTAGGTCTGATTCATCCAGGGGCATCATTATGAAAGTCCTTTGGCTGTTGGGCATAGTTTCAGAAACCTTAAAAGGCTTTCAACTTCAAACTAAAATAAAATCTGGGCTATATACAAAATTACCTAATTAATCTTTTTGACACAAATGAGAATAATCCATAATGTAGTATGAGAATGTATGATTACTATGGCTTCAGTTCATGGTGTATAGGAACACTGGTGGATTAGTGCCCATTTTCAAATGTGGCAGAAACAGACTATTCACAGAGGATGTCAATAGACTATGTGGCAGGGCTGAAATCGATACTTCACAGAAAGTCTGTGAAATCTAATTGATTTAAGGCTTTCCCTAGTGATATTAGCAATGGTTAAAGATGATTTATCAAGCTTCATACTCACTTGAAATTCATGAGCTCAAAGGTAGAAATACGTACCTTCTGAAATTTGAATTTTATATTTTCAAGAAACAGGTCTATAGATTAAGAGAAAAAAAGAATTCCAAAACCCAAACAGAAGGTTCCAAAGTATTATTTTGAATACTTGAGACTGAGGCATAAGTTTCCATTGTGAACTTCAACTGTTTGAATTTGAGGATTTGAAAAGGAATTGCCTAAAACCAACTGCACTCAGAAATAGTTTGGCCATTGTACATGATTTCTACCCATGTGTGTGTGTGTGTATGTATGTGACTCATTTGTGAGAATTTGTGTGTCTATGTGTATGTGTATGTCCCTGGGCACTGCAGGGCTTCTTCTTGAGTGTTTTTAATGTCGTTGAGTCATTTTAGTCACATCTGACTCTTTGGGACCCCATTTTGGGGCCACGTACTAGCGTGGTTTGCCATTTCTTTTCCCAGACAGATAAGGAACTAAGGCAAACAGGGTTAAGTGACTTGCCCAGCATCCCATAGCCAGAAAGTATCTGAGGCTGGACTTGAACTCATGAAGATGGGTCCTTCTGATTCTAAACCCAGTGAACTACCTTGCTGTCTCATTTGTAATGTATGCATGCCTTAAACATTTATGATTTCTAAAAATATGTATAATTTAAAGCCTACTTGAAATAAGGAATTATAAAACTAAAAGATCATCTAGACCATTTATTGATAAGGAGACTGAGCCTCAATATGTACATTAATTTGCTTTAGGTCACATAAAGTAGAGCAAGGACTAAAACCCAGATATCCTGATTTCTAGTTTACTATTTTTTCTCTTTGTTAATAGTTGCTGGCAGAAACAACTCTTTCAATTATGCTGATTACAATACTGCTCATTAACGTACCCCCCAAAGCATCATATTCCAGACAATTGCATTCTACCCCCATATTCCTGAGATAGCCCCACTGAATTAGCTGTAGCTAGACATTCGAGAGAGATAGTTCTGCTCAGTTAGTATTTATTTAATCTTTGTTCCTTCATATCTGTCCCCTTGCTATTTTTTAAACGATTTTTTCCTAGGATGTGATGTAAGTGTAGGCACTGGCTTAATGTTTTCACTTTGCCAAATTCTGGCTCCTTGCTAGTGCTTCTCCCTGATGACAAACCCCTGTAGCCCTGGGATGAAAGCTATAGGCACACAGTCACCCAAATGACAAAAGAAATATATCCTAAAAGTTTCTTGTTTAGGTCAGCTGCTCGGCACTTGAAATACATTTTCCCATAGAAATGATGCCATGCCATTAGCACAAGGCTCCTGGACCACCCCTCAGAGACTTGTTTACTCCAGGATGCATTTCAAGTACAGGATTAATAGCATTGCCAACGCTAGAAGGTTGATATATCTTCCAGCAGAGGTGACTAAGTGATGGACATCTAGCAAACAAAATCTCTAGAGACTAATAGAAGGTTCAGCTTCTTGCACAAGGACATGGAAGGGAGGGAGCCATAAAACACATTATGATAGGAAGACAAGCATAGAGCGGGGGAAGGCAGTAGCAGGCATTCTCATCAGCTGCCATATTCCTCTACCAGGCAGTGACAAGTAAGTGTCAATCATAGGTATTACCTAATGATGATTATCTGACTGAGAGTTTTATCTTTGCTTATGATATTTCATTTCTCAGTTTAAGAAATCATTGTGTTTCCCACTGGAACATTTGCTGGAATTTCATATTTACATAGTTCTCTTTTGTCTGAGTTTATGTACCTATTTGGAAAATTGCTGATTCACATTTGAGCTGAGAGCATATTTTATTTTTTAATTTTCTAGTAGAAAATGATCCCGAGTATAAGACTAGTTTCTCTTGGGAAGCAGGAGGAAATAAAAGATGCGTGGTCCATTTAGAAGAGTGGGAGTGGATAACTGATGCTGAGAACTGGTACCAGGCCATAATAAAGGAAGGGAACTAGCAATTGTGTGAGGTAGCTGCTAGTTGGGGCAGAGGGGAGATGAAACATTGGTAAATGATAGGATGCAAAAAGGCTTCCTGCCAAAAGTAGGATTTAAACTGAATCTTGAAGGAAACTGAGGAAATCAAGGAAGCTGAAGGGAAGAAGCAGAGCATTTCAGGCATGAGTGATAATCAGAGAAAAGGCATGGAGATGTGTGGAGTGTCTTGTTTGAAGAACAACTATTATACCAATGTCATTGGATTGGTGAATTCATGGAGATGTGAATTGAAAGATAGGAAAGATAAACAAAAGTCAAGTTGTGAAGACATTTAAATTACAAAAGAGTTTGCATTTGATCCTAGAGGTAACATGCAGTTACTGGAGCTCATTGAGCAAGGAGGTTTTCTTGTCAGGCCTATATTTAAGAAGATCACTTTGGTAACTAGTGTAGAATGGATTGGAATTGGGAGACATGGGAAGTGGAAGAGTGACTAGTTATAAGGCTATTTATTTACTGCAATAATTCAGGCAAAAGGCGATGAGTGCTTGAACTAAGATTTGGCAATGGATTAAAACACATTTAGTAAGTAACAGTCAAGAGTCTAAAATAACATCAAGTTTGAGGGCTTGGATGACAAGGTAGATGACAGTGTGGTTGATGTTCAGAGGTGGGAAATTAGAGAGAAGTGTTACAAAGCCCTAGGAAGGTCATTGATCCAGGAAATAATCAACAGTATCCAATACTTTGGGGAGGTTAAGAAAGATCACATCTGAGAAAACTCCTTTGTCTTGGTAATTAACTGATCATTGATAACCTTGGAAAGGGAAATTTCAGAGGAAAGATGAGATCAGAAGCCAAATGTAGAAGGTTTTAGAAGAGTAAGAAAAGCAGAATCCTTGTATAGATGGTATTCTCAAGGAGTTTAGCAACCAAAGGGTGAACAGATTTGAGGAAATTGCTAGGAATAATAGTGAGATCAATGGAAAGTTTAAGAATGAGGGAGACCTGAATATCTTTGTAGACAGCAGGGGTAAACCCAGTAGATAGGGAGATTAAGAAGATCTGAAAGAAAGAGTAGGGATTACAGTAGGAGGCAATCTTCTGAAGAAGATGGGAAGCAGTAAGATTAATGGGCACACTGAGACGTTGCCCTTGATAAGAAAGTCCACCTCTTGTATCATATAAGAATGAAGGATGAGGAAGCAGGGAAATATTTCTGAGAAATGTGGTTGTTGAGGATGGGAGAAAGGAGGACACCTGGCAAATAGGAATATAGTTCTGAGAATTCAACTATTTCTACCTCAGGGTAGTAGTAGTTTGAATGGATTGCTTGTCACCCCATCCCACTTAAAGTATATGATAAGGTAATGATCTCTGATATATTTATGTAGTGAGGACATATCTCACATTATTGGACACCTCTTTGAATCCATCAAAAGCAGTTCCACTAGGATTGATGGGAACATTTTGTAACATATGAGGCAAGGAAATCATTAAGACCTCAGAGGCTTGAGCAAGTGGAGAGGAGAGATTATTCTAGCAAACTCCTGAAAAGGAATCAATAGGGGAAGGGAGAGAGAGAAGGGAAGAATAGAGTCCTAAGCTTTAGTTTTATTCTCACTCTCCCCTCTCTGCCTGAAACAGAAAGGAAAAGAAAATAGGAAGGAAGGAAGGAAGGAAGGAAGGAAGGAAGGAAGGAAGGAAGGAAGGAAGGAAGGAAGGAAGGAAGGAAGGAAGGAAGGAAGGAAGGAAGGAAAGAAGGAAGGAAGGAAGGAAGGAAGGAAGGAAGGAAGGAAGGAAGGAAGGAAGGAAGGAAGGAAGGAAGGAAGGAAGGAAGGAAAAAATAAAAGGAGAGCTGGATGAAGGGGAGGGAGAAAGGGAAAGAGGAGTGGAGCTGTCCTAAAGGTAGAAAAATTCCATGATAATTTTGAACCAAATTACCATATGATCATATGTACTATGAGTAGCCACAATTAGCAAAATCTGAGCAATTATTCTCAGGTGATAGAAGCTTCCTTGTTTAGGATAGTAGCTTCTTTCCATTCAAAAGCTGTGACATTGAAGGGCTCCTTGACTGTAATAGGCTATAGTAATATCTGAGGTATTCCCTAGAAATATTCCTAAAATTATCATGCTATTCTTCTTATTCTTTTCCTTAATTTCTCTGATTAATGTATTTGTATTATTTAATTGCTCATCTTCATTACTTAAGTCTCACCACTTCTTTCTAAAACATTTATCTTCATCTCTCTGTTATCTTTTACCATTTGATGAAACTTCTTCCAAAAATATTTAAAGTTTTAGATTAATATTCCATTATATTCCATATGCCACCTAGCATCTAGGAAGAACCTACAAATATCATAAATATCATTAATTATTACTCAATCCTTCTTTTCGAAAAGAAATTGTCATCATTATTATGAATAAGAATATCAACATAGAGGTAAGTAGCTTAGATATTCAGGAATATGCTGGAGTCAATTCAAACTGGCCCTTAAAAGATGATTGTTAAATTTGCTATGTGAACATTTATATCTCAGAAATTAGTAATGTTACTAAACAGGGGTTACTCTATTATTTTGTTGATTATCTAAAGAAAGTGATAGGGGAAATGTAAAAAATATAAATTAAACTTAAAAGTATGATGTGTGTTTTTCCCTGGGGAGTTGGTTATAAAATGTTTACTAGTTTCTATTCTACATACTTTCATCCTTGACATCTCTTCTCTTTCTGAAAGTCATTGCTTACTTGACATATTTTAAAGATTCTTGAATGACAGTTTATTTTTCCTTGATAGAAAAGTCATTATGATAGATATCTTGAAAATAATTTATAAAGATGTTGTAGAATGTTAAGTAAAATAGCTTTTAACAAAATGAGGGCTGGAAAATTTTAATTTTAAATCTGAAACAAAGCAGTTTATTTTTTAAAAACCATAATGAAATGAAGAAAAAATAAAATAATGTGTACTTATGTACTTGCACTGCATAGCTTCAAGTTAACAATGTGAGGAAGAAAACTGGAAGAAATCAGTAAGAGATCTGGCTGAATAATGAGTATGGGATTAAGCCGGTACCCAGTAGTACCCTTGATAGCGATAGACCTCTTGTAGCCTTTACAGTTCCCTCTGTGTTTTCAGTCACAATTACTTCCCTAGCACCCATCTGGGATGTCATCAACAAAGGCTTATGACTTCTCAGGAAGAATAAATAGAGGAACAAGTGAATTCTTAAGAAGCTGCAGTTCTGTCTTGGTGCAAATTTCTCCATAATAAAATAATGGAGGGAAACATAAAAAAAAGATCGAATACAAGTAAATGTCTTTGAATAGATTGTTTTCCATGAGGAATCAGTGGGTGTTAATGCTCCCGAGTTAGCTATAAAATCACTGGGGGAGAAATTACAATTAGGGAAATAGCAGCTTATTTTAACCCCACAAATTTAGATCCAAAGAAAGAAATGAAAGAATTTTTAAGAGACCATCTTTAACTAGACAACACAATTAAGATGGCCATTCACAGGAGGTATTCAGCTATTGCATTCTCTCTCCAGAAGGGGCTCTATAGCTTCTTTGGATGCCCTTCAAGGCACAACAATATGTGTTTCTGTTCATATAATTCAAGGATTGAATATGTTATTAATCAAAAGAGACACTGTGGTTTCATTGCTCCTGGAATCTCCTGGGGCATTGTATACAGCTGCATACAAAGAAAATGAACTGTTATAAACTTGATCACATTCATCCCTTGGGCTCATCTGATTACAAAATTGCCCAATGAGCTGTTGCAGTATTTTCACATAATTAGCTAACCCGTACATTGGTGCTTCTTGATTTTTCCCCACTTCTCTTCATCTATAGAATTCATTCATTCTGTCTTTGATAGTACACAAAGTCTTTGCACCTATCTTTCAACCAGGGGGCTTAAAGCAAATACACAGTATGTCTTTTTTGGATAAATCCATTTGTGTATAAGGAAAAGAAATGGCCAGAACAGCTGTCTCCATTTTGCAATTTGAGAATTAGAGGCACCAGAGGGTGAACAACTTACTAAATATATGAACTTGGCCAAGTCACTTAGCCTCACTAGGGCTTTTCTTTATATCTATAAAATGAAGTACCAAACTAGATGATCTCCAAGGTTCTTTTTTAACTATAAATATATAATTCTATGATCACTAATTCACTTATGCATACCAGGGCCAGGTAAAAATAAATTAATTACCCAAACATCAATTTTCCTATTTAGAGTTTTGTTTTCAAATTTAACACTAGGACTCTCCATCTTGCCCAGAATAAAAGAACAGGAACTTCTTCTGGACATGATCGCAGTACCAATTTGCCCCCAAACTTTGACTTCTTCCATTTTCAACCTGTGTTGGGTTACACC